>NC_058404.1:65614197-65725439 GCF_002201575.2 Neomonachus schauinslandi
AAGGAAGGAAGGAAGGAAGGAAGGAAGGAAGGAAGGAAGGAAGGAAATTAAGTTCTTTGGGGCACCTGGTGGCTCAGTTGGTTAAGCCTCCCACTTTTGGTTTCTGCTCAGAGCATGATATCAGGATGGTGAGATCAAGCCCCAAGTGGGGCTCTATGCTTAGCACAGAGTCTTGCTTGTCCCTCTCCCACACCCTCTGCCCCTCCCCCTGCTCACGCACCTGCACTCTCTCTCTAAAATAAAAAAAATAAATAATAAATAAAATCTTTTAAAAAATATAATGTTAAGTTCTTTCCTCTCCTATGGCTGTCTTTATTTCAAAATAAAATGATTGAGTTAAAATATTACCAATAAAGAGAACTAGTATTTTTAAAGTTCTGAATAATGCTAGGTACTGTGCTAAGCGCTTAACATAATGTTAAAATATTTAATCCTCATATCCTGTCATAAACTTATGGAAGTGATGTTATCTCACTTTTTAAGAGAACACAAGTAAGAGGCCAAAAATTTTATTAAAGGTTGAGCAGTTTTAGTTTACTTAAGAGGCAGGATTTGAATTCTGCTCTCACTGACTCTGAAATAATCAGAGGGGAAGATGAGCCATGAGAGACTGTGGACTCTGAGAAACAAACTGAGGGTTCTAGAGGGGAGGGGGTGGGGGGATGGGTTAGCCTGGTGATGGGTGTTAAAGAGGGCACATACTGAATGGAGCACTGGGTGTTATACGCAAACAATGAATCCTGGAACACTACGTCAAAAAAATAAATTAAAAAAATAATGCAAGTAATATGTTTAGATAACACTGAAAATATGGAAGCAACATATTAAGATATGTGTTTAAAAAAAGAGAGAACTTATTTAAGAACAGTTGTGTATAGATGGTAATAGAAGCCTACTCAGCAGGAGAGAAATCAAAGGGATGAGAAAAATAACAAAGAATAAAAATAGAACAAGTTCATTGCTGGAAATTCTGGATTTTATTTATTTTTTAAAAGGTTTTATTTATTTGTTTGAGAGAGAGAGTGAGAGAGAGAGAGAAGAGAGAACACTAGCAGGGGGAGGGGCAGAGGGAGAAGCAGGCTCCCTTCTGAGCAGGGAGCCCAACCTGGGGCTCAGTCTCAGGACCCCGGGATCATGACCTGAGCTGAAGGCAGACACTTAACTGACTGAGCCACTCAGTCACCTCAGAACTACTGGGTTTTAAAAAAGCAAAGGCAAGAAATCAGCTAGAAGCTATTTTAATTCTGTTCTAAAATTCAGAGAAAGGAGAAAGTGGCAGTAAAGAGGAGAAATACAGTAACAGTGAGATTTTTAGGGGTGAAGGATGTGAAATGAGAAGTGAAAATACATCAGACAAAAATGAAAGAGAAAGTAACTGGAGATGCATTTATTAAAGTCATAAACTTGCAGAGAACAACAAAAACTATCAGTCATAAGCAAAAATCAGAATTGAGTGAGCCATATAACAAATACGTCAGAGGTGAATGATTTCCTGTATAATCATACAAGTTCAAAAATGTAGGTGATATTTAACATACAATAAAAACAGTGATTAAGTTGTGTGTATGAAAATACAACAATCTGAACATGAAAGGCAATTAATAAAGAAAAATAAGAATACAGTTTCCATTGTGTGTATGTGCATGTGTGTGTATGGTAACTGATGTTTGAGTAAATAAGAATTTCTATTAAGGCATGAAAATAAACACCATATACTTCATCAAGAAATATAATTCAGTGACAAGTAAAACAAAAAGCAGGTATATATGTTATTAAACCTATAAAAATAACTTAAGATGCCTAGGATGATATCATATTTTGGAGTGTAAAAATTTATTATTTGGAATTCATGAGAAAGAAAATGGTAATTGGTAGGCTTGTAGGTTCTAGTAACTCAGGATGGAGTGTTCAGATATTCCCTAGAAGTGAAGTGAAAAAAGCTATATTACCAGCACAGCTTGATGCAAGTGTGTGTGTGACAGGAGATTTTCATGCATATTTGGAAGTCCTCGGAAAACAGTTTCTTTTCCATGTACCAGAGTTTACTAAGTAAGCATAAGGAAATTAGGATTGCTAGATAAGATTCTGCATAATGGAAGATTAATTAGCAGACATATCAGGACCCAGTAAAAAGAAAGTGAATTTTAAAAATGAGAGAAGTAGAGGAAGTAAATTATAAATTTTGATTTCAGTATTAAGAATGATAGATTTAGGAAGCTATGGGATCTTTCTATATGAAAGACAAAAAGAACAGTACAGTAATTGCAAAAAAGATAATCCTGAAGGAGGGGAATGTGGAAGCAGAGAGGGAAATAAATTTGTGACTGAGAAAACTCTATGCATAGGACAACGGGTAACATTATTTTGACTTTGAAAACCAAAGGTCACTTTTTTGACTGTTTTTGAGCTCACACAATTTCATACTTTTAAGTATGTATCCCTTAGTAATTGACCTCTTTCACTCAATGGTATGTTTGGGAGATTTAACAGTGCTCTTGGACAGAACAGTAATTCATTCATTTTTATTGTTATGTAGTAGTCTATTTTAAGAATAGACTACAAGTTAAATGTACATTATATTGTTAATATAAATTAAACTGTTCTCTTTTGTAAGTATTATGTCCAATGTGACAAAAAATTTCTAAGACATAACTTTTGGGGAACATAGTACATACATATTATAGGTATATTCCCAAGGAACCTGTCTGCCAGGTTATGGAGTGTGTATATTTTTCACTTATTAGATGTTGTAAAGTTATTTTTCCCACAGGGACTTTCATAATTTCCTGACCCATCAATTGTGTGAGAGAGGACATGATGATATAAAGTATGTTCACACAGCAGAAAATTCAGTATTGCTGTCAATCCCTCTAAAATTGATCTATGGATTTAATGCAATCCTAATTAAAATTTCTACTATCTTTTTGTTTTAGTAGAATTTGACAAGCTGAATCTAAAATTTATAGGTGTATAAAATATTTAAAATAAAGAAAATAATCTTGAAATAGTAAAACAATGTTAGAGAATATTCACGGTAATATTTCAAAATAAAGTTACATTAATCAAAAGTTACATTAATCAAAATACTTGCATTGGCTTACAGCTAAAAAAATATTTCAACATAACAGAACAGTGTCCAGAAATACATACATACGTATATATATACATATATTCTCAATTTATTTCAACCAAACTACCAGTTTAATAAAATGAGAGAAATGAAAATCTTCCAACATATGGGTTGCAACAACTAGATATTCCAATAGGAGTTTAAAAAAAAGAACACATATGGGGCGCCTGGGTGGCTCAGTCAGTTAAGCAGCTGCCTTCGGCTCAGGTCATGATCCTGGGGTCATGGGATTGAGCCCCACGTCCGGCTCCCTGCTCAGCGGAGAGCCTGCTTCTCCCTCTCCCTCTGCCTGCCACTCTGCCTACTTGTGCTCTCTGTCTATCTCTCTGTCAAATAAATAAATAAAATCTTAAAAAAAAAAAACAGTCAATCCCTACCTCAGACCAAAATTAATTAATTAATTAAAAAGATTAACTTGAAATAGATCATAGACCCAAACATAAAAGCCAAAACTTTAAAAAGTGTTGAAAAAAATGTGATCTATGATACATGATCTGTGATACTATATGATCTATGATAACTTGGGTTAGACAAAATTTCATACAACACAAAGAGTATAGTGATCATAAAAAAATGATTAAAGTGAACTTCTTAAAAAATCTGGAATTTCAGATGGCATTTAAAAAAATCAAGCACATGTTGGGAGATAATATTTGCTACATTTTAAAATAAAAAACATATCTAAAATGTATAAAGGATACTTTAAATTCAATAATAAGGCAGCTTGAATTTTAAAATATCAAAGAATTTCAACAGAGACATCACCAAAAATGATAGGCATTATTACTACATACCCACAACAATGGTTAAAATTTAAAAAGAAAAAGAGACAATAGTAAGGATGCAGGATTGCCAAAATATGGAGCAATTGGAACACTTCCACATAATGTTCATGAGACTGTGAAATGGGAAAACTACTTTGAAAAATATTTTAGCAGGTTTTTTTTTTTAAGTTAAAAATAATGTATGCTTTGATTCAGGAATGAAATGAGAAATGAAAACATGCACCCTAAATAGGAGACTTCTATGACTAAATACGGAAGTTTTATTCCTAATAACCAAAAGATCTGAAGCAAAAGAATGTCTTTTCTCAGGTGAATAAATAACCATAATGTAGTATATTCATAAATTTATATATATATTATTGCACAATAGCTATTACGATCAGCAAAGAAGTCAAATACATATTGTATGATTCCATTTGTATACATTCAAGAGGAGGCAAAATCATTGAACTGTACAATTGAAATTGATTTATTGTGTATGAATTATAAGTCAACTTACATAAAAAAAAGAGGAGGGAAATAGGATATGGTGACATAAGTAGAAATATACTGAAAATATTAAGTGTTGTACTTTGGTAAATATGTTACAATTTACTTTTTTCAGTTTCATTGAGAAATAATTGCCATACATCACTGTAAGTTTAAGACATACAGCAAGATGCCTTGATTTACATACTCAGTGAAATGATTACCACAATAGGTTCAGCTAATATTCATCTTCTCATATAGATACAATTAAAAAAGAAAAACAAAACTCCTTATGGTGAGAACTCTTAGGATTTACTATCTTAACTTTCCTATATCACACGACAATGTTAGCTATAGTCATCATGTTGTATGTTACATCCCTGGTACTTACTTAAAACTCAAAGTTTGTACCTTTAGACTTCCTCCAGTTGCCCCTCCTCCTGCCCTCTACTTTTGGTAACTATAAGTTTGATCTCTTTCTATGAGTCTTTGTTTGTTCATTTGTTATTTTAAGTGGGATCCATGCTGGACAGGGAGCCCAATGTGAGGCTCAAACTCAGGACCCTGAGATCAAAACCTGAGCTGAGATCAAAAGTTGACCACTCAACTGACTGAGCCACCCAGGTGCCCCTGCTTCATTTTGTTTTTAGATCAGAGATCATACAGTATTTTTCTTTCTTTCTTGTGACTTATTTAACTTAGTATAATGCTTTCAAGGTTCATCCATGGATCTTGCAAATGGTAGAATTTCCTTATTTTCCTTATGGTTTATTCTCATGTGTGTGTGTGTGTATTTCACAATTTTATCCATTCATCTCTCAGTGGACATTTAGATTGCTTTCATGTCTTGGTTATTATATATAATAATACTGCTTAGAACTTCTGGGTGCATGTATCTTTTCAAGTTAGTGTTTTTATTTCCTTTGGATATACTCCCAGAAGTCAAATTGCTGGATCATATGGTAGTTTTATTTTTAGTTTTTTTGAGAGTCCTCCCTACTATCTTCTATAGTGGCCATACTAGTTTACAATCCTACTAACAATGCATGAGGGTTCCATTTTCTCCACATTCACATCAGTATTTGTCATCTCTTCTGTTTTGATGATACTCTATTGTGGTTTTAATTTGCAGTATCCTAATGGCTAGTGAAGTTGAGCATCTTTTAATGTACCTATTGGCCTTTCCTATATCTTCTTTGGAGAAATGCCTATTCAGGTCTTTTGTCCTTTTTAATTGGGTTATTTGGGTTTTTTTGCTATTATTACATTACTCAGTGCTCATCATGGTAAGTGTACTCTTAATCCATGTCACCTATTTCACCCATTATCCCACTGACCTCCCCTCTTGTAACCCCCAGTTTGTTCTCTATAGGTAAAAGTCTTTTGTTTTGTTTTGGTTTTGGGGTTTGTCTATTTTTTTTTTCCTTTGTTCATTTGTCTTGTTTCTTAAATAACACATATGAGTGAAATCATATGGTATTTGTCTTTGACTGACTTCACTTAGCATTATACTCTCTAGATCCATACATGTTGTTGCAAATGACAAGATTGACTTCTTTTTTATGCCTGACTAATATGTATATGTATATATGCCATATCTTCTTTATCCATTCATCTATCGATGGATACATGAGCTACTTCCATAATTTGACTATTGTAATTGATGCTGCAATAAACATAGGAGTGCATATATCTTTTCAAGTTAGTGTTTTTGTTTTCCTTGGGGAAATACCCAGGAGCAGAATTATTGTATCATATGGTAATTCTATTCTTAAATTTTTGAGGAACCACAGTGGCTGTACCACATTGCATTCTTACCAAGAGTACATAAGGGTTCCTCTTTCTCCACATCCTTGCCAACACTGGTTGTCTCTTGAGTTTTTGATTTTAGCCATTCTGACAGGTGTGAGGTGATACCTGGTGTGGTTTTGATTTGCATTTTCCTGATGATTAGCGATGTTGAGCATCTTTTCATGTGCCTGTTGGCTATCTGTATGTCTTTGGAAAAATGTCTGTTCCTGTCTTCTGCCCATTTTTAAATTAGAATTTTTTTTCTTTTTGGTATTGAGTTGTATAAGTTCTTTATATATTTTGGATACTAACACTTTATTGGATATATGAGTCTGCAATCAGTAGGTTGTCTTTAGTTTTGTTGATGATTTGCTTTGCTGTGCAGTAGCTTTTAATTTTAATTTAGTCTCAATAGTTTATTTTTGCTTTTGTTTCCCTTGCCTTAGGAGACACATCTAGAAAAATGTTGCTACAGCCAATGTCAGAGGCATTACTGCCTGTGCTCTCTTCAAGGATTTTTATGGTTTCAGGTCGCACATTTAGGTCTTTAATTCATTTTGAGTTTATTTTTGTGTATGGTGTGAGAAAGTGTTCTGGTTTCATTATTCTGCATGTAGATGTCCGGTTTTCCCAGCACCATTTGTTGAAGAGACTGTCTTTTACCCATTACATATCCTTGCCTCTTTTGTAGAAGATTAATTGATCATATAATCATGGGTTTGTTTCTGGGCTTTCTATTCTATTCCAGTAATCGACGTGTCTATTTTTGTGCCAATACCATACTGTTTTGAAATCTATAGTTTTGTAGTATTCGTTGATATCTGGGATTGTGATACCTTCAGTTTTGTTCTTTTTCAAGATTGCTTTGGCTATTTTCTTAATTTCTTTTTCTGTTACTTCATTATTAGTATAGAAGTGCAATGGATTTCTGTATATTAATGTTGTATCCTGTGACCTTCCTGAATTCATTTATCAGTTCTAATAGTTTTTTGGTTGAGTCTTCGGGGTTTCCTATATATAGTATCATATAATCTGCAAATAGTGAAAGCTTTACTTCTACCTTACCAATTTGGATGCCTTTTATTTCTTTTTGTTGTCTGTTTGTAGTGGCTAAGACTTCCAGTACTATGTTGAATAAAATGGTGAGGGTGGACATCCTTGTCTTGTTCCTCATCTTAAGGGTAACTTTTTAGTTTTTCATCATTGAATATGATGTCAGCTGTGAGGTTTTCATATATGCCCTTTATTATGTGGTGGCATATTCCCTCTAAACCTATTTTGTTGAGGGCTTTTATTGTGAAAGATGTTATACTTTGCCAAATGCTTTTTCTTCATCTATTGAAATGATCATATGTCTTTTACCCTTTCTCTTGTTGATGTGATGTACCATGTTGATTGATTTGCGAATAATGAACCACCCTTGTATCCCCGGCATAAATCCCACTTAATTGTGATGAATAATTTTTTAAATGTATTGTTGGATTCAGTTTGCTGGTATTTTGTTGAGGATTTTTTCATCTGCATTCATCACATTTATGAGCCATAAATAAATTTTGTAGTGTTTTTGTCTGGTTTTGGTATCAGGGTAATGATCACTTCATAGAATTAATTTGGAAGTGTTTTTTCCTATTCTAGTTTTTGAAAGAGTTTGAGAAGAATAGGTATTAACAATTCTTTAAGCATTTGGTGGAATTCATCTGTGAAGCCTTCTGGTCCTGTGCTTTTTTTGTTTGTTGGGAATTTTTTGATTATTACTGATTCAATTTCATTGCTGGTAATTGGTCTGTACAAATTTTCTGTTTCTTTCTGATTCAGTTTTGGTAGTTTATATGTTTATAGGAATTCATCCACTTCTTCTGGGTTGTCTGATTTGTTGGCATATTATTTTTTATAATATTCTCTTATAATCTTTTGTATTTCTGTGGTGCCAGTTGTTATTTTTCTTCTTTCAATTATGATTTTGTTTTTTTGACAAAACAAAATCTCTCTCTCTCTCTTTATGATTCTGGCTAAAGGTTTATCAATTTCATTGAACTTTTCAAAGAACCAGCTCCTGGTTTCATTGATCTTTTTTTTTTCTTAGCTTCTGTTGTGTTTGTTTCTGCTCTAATCTTTATTTTTTTCCTTCTACTGGATTTGGGTTTTGTTTGTTCTTCTTTTTCTAGTTTCTTCAGGTGTAAGGTTAGGTTGCTTATTTGAGATTTTTATTGCCTCTTGAGGTAGGCCTGTATTGCTATAAACTTCCCTCTTAGAACAGCTTTGGCTGCATCCCAAAGATTTGGGACCATTGTGTTTTCATTTTCATTTGTCTCCATGTAGTTTTTGATTTCTCCTTTCATTTCCTCATTGTCCATTCATTGTTTAGTAATGTGTTATTTAACCTTCATGTATTTGTGTTCTTTTTTTTTTTTTTTAAGATTTTTATTTATTTGACAGAAAGAGACACAGATAGAGAGGGAACACAAGCAGGGGGAATGGGAGAGGGAGAAGAGAAGCAGGCCTCCTGCGGAGCGGGGAGCCCGACATGGGGCTTGATCCCAGGACCTGGGATCATGACCTGAGCGGAAGGTAGATGCTTAATGACTGAGCCACCCAGGTGCTCCTGTATTTATGTTCTTTACAGATTTTTTTTTTTTTTTTGCATTTGATTTCTAGTTTCTAGAGTTGTGATCAGAAAAGATGCATGGTATGACTTCAGTCTTTCTGAATTTGTTGATATTTGTTTTGTGGCCTAACATATGATCTACTCTGGAGAATATTCCATGTGTACTTGGAAAGAATGTGTATTCTGTTGTTTTAGGATGGAATGTTCTGAATATATCTGTTAGATCCATCTAGTCCAATGTGACATCACAGCCACTATTTCCTTGTTGATTTTCTAATTAGATGATCTATCCATTGCTGTAAGTGGTGTGCTAAAGTTCTTTACTATTATCATATTACTACTGATTACTTCCTTTGATGACCAGCTTGAAATCAGGGAGTTTAATGCCTCATGATTTGTTCTTCTTTCTCAGGAATTCATTGGCTTTTTGGGGTCTTTCGTGGTTTTATATAAATTTTAGGAGTGTTTTTTCTACTTCTTTAATAAGTGCCATTAGAATCTTGATAGGCATTGCATTGAATCTATAGATGGCTTAAGGTAGTATTGACATTTTAACAATATTAATTCTTCCAACCATTGGATACAGGATATCTTTTCATTTATTTGTTTCTTTTTTTATTCCTTTCATCATTGTCTTAGGGTAGATGTCATGTACATGTCAATGTTTTAGGGTAGATATTTTTACCTCCTTAGCTAAATTTATTCCTAAGTATTTTATTGCTTTTCATTCTATTATAAATGAGATCTCTTTGTTGTTTCTTTTTTAGAAAATGTGTTGTTAGTGTATGGAAATGATACTGATTTTTGTTAATTTTGTATCCTGCAACTGTACTAAATTTATTGATTAGATCTAACTGTATTTTAGTTAAGTCTTCAGGATTTTCTAATATTATATGTTGTCATTTGCAAGTGTAGACATTTTTACTTTTTGCTTTCCAATTCTGATACCTTTTATTTATTTGTCTTCTCTGATTGCTCTAGCTAGGACTTTTAGTACTATGTTGAATAGAATGAGGAGAGTGGGCACCCTTGTCTTGTTCCTGATCTTAAAGGAAAATCTTTCAACCTTTCAGAATTTAGTATGATGTTAGCTGTGGGCTTGTCATATGTTGTCTTTATTATTTTGATACTTTTTTAATGAATGGATGTTGAATTTTGTCAAATGCTTTTGTTGTATCTATTATGATGATCCTATGATTTTTACTTTCATTCTATTAATATGATGTGTCACATTGGTTTATGTGTGTTGAAACATTCTTGCATCCCAGGGATAATCCTGCTTGATCATGACAAATGATCCTTTTGATGTGCTGCTTAATTCAGTTTCTGGTATTTAATTGAGAATTTTTGCATCTATATCCATCTGTGATATTGGCCTGTTACTTCCTTCTCTGGTAGTTTCTTCTCTGGCTTTGGTATTAGGATCATGCTGTCTTCAGAAAATGAGTTTGGGACTGTTCTCTCCTGTTCAATTTTTGCAAGAGTTTGAGAAGGACTGGTGTTAATTCTTCTTTAAATGTTTGGAAGAATTCACCAGCAAAGCCATCTGGTCCTACGCTTTTCTTTGTTGGGTGATTTTTGATTCCTGATGCAATCTTCTTACTAGTAATTGGTCTATTCAGATTTTCTATTTTTTCTAGATATAGTCTTGCTAAGTTGTGTGTTTCTAAGAATTTTTTTCCATTTCTTTTAGGTGATCTAATTTGTTGGCATTCAGTTGTTTGTAGTATCCTCCTAGGATTCTTCAACTTTCCATGGTATCAGTTATAATATTAACTTTTTACTTATAATTTTGCTGATTTAGGTCTTTTCTCTTTTTTCTTTGATTAGTGTAATGAAGGGCTTATTAATTTTGTTTGTCTTTTCAAAGAACTAACTCTTTGTTTTGTTATTCTTGTCTATTGTTTTTCTGTTCTATATTTTATGTATTTCTGCTCTAATTTTTGTTATTTTCTTTCTTCTGCCAACTTTGGTCTTTGTTTGCTCTTTTTCTAGTTCCTTAATGAATAAACTAAGGTTATTTATTTCCGATCTTTCTTGCTCCTTAATGTAGGTGTTTATTGCTATGAGCTTTCCTCTTAGAATTGCTTTCACTGTACCCTACAAGTTCTAGTATATTGTGTTTCCATTTCTGTTTGTTTCAAGAAACTTTTAAACTTCCCCTTTAATTTCTTTTTTGATCCATTTGCTGTTCAGGGGATTGTTGTCTAATTTCTATATGTTTGTGAATTTTCCATATTTCCTCTTGTTATTGATTTCTTGTTTTATGCCATTGTGGTCAAAGATACTTGGTATGATTTCAGTCTCTTGAATTTGCTAAGACTTTGTTTCATGGTCTAACATGTGGTCTGTTCTAGAAAATGTTCCCTATGTACTTGAGAACCTTTATTTTGAGTACACTTGAGAACCTATGTACTTTAATCCCTTTATTTTGCTGTTGTTTGATAGAATGTTTTGCATATGTCACTATAGACACTATATGTCTATAGTGTTGTTCAAGTCCATGGTTTCATTATTGATTCTCTGCCTAGATGATATTTCCAGTGTTGAGAGTGGGATTTTAAAGTGTCCAACTATTATTGTATTATTGTTTATTTCTCCTTTTTAGCTGTGTTAAATTATTGTTTTATATATTTAGATGGTCCAAGGTTGCATAAATATTTACAACCATTATATCTTCTTGATGTTTTGACCTCTTTATAATTATATAATGACCTTCTTTGTCTCTTTTTACCATTTTTAAAGTCTATTTTGCCTGACATAAATATAGTTACTCCTGCTTTTTTTGGTTACCATTTGCTTGAAATGTCTTTTTCTATCCCTTAAATTTCAGTCTATGTGTGTCTTTAAAGTGAATATCTTGTAGAAAACATGTTGTTCGATCTTGTTTTTTAACCTACTAAGTTTTTCTAAGTCTTTTAAGTGGAGAATTTAATTCATTTACATTTAAAGTATCTATTGATAGGTAAGGACTTACTCCTGTCATTTTGTGAATTGTTTTCTGTTTGTTTTGTAGATATATTGTTCCTTGTTTCTTATCCTGCTGTCTTTTTTTGTGTGTTTTGTTGTCTTTTGGTATCACTATACTTTGACTTCTTTGTCATATCCTTTCATGTAATTACTACAGGGTTTTTCCTTATGGTTACCATAAGGCATATATAAAATATCTCAAACTTACAACACCCTATTTTAAACTGATAACAACTTCAGTGGAATTTATAAATTTACACTGTTACTTCTCCTCCCCCTCACATTTTAGGTTATTGCTATTATAATTTACATATTTTTTATACTGTATAACTAATAATAGATTATTGTAGCTATGGTTATTTTTTCTGCATTTTTAAAGTTTTAAACTAGAGTTGTAAGTGAATTATGAACCACTATTACCATATTGAGGAATGTAACTATGACTATATATTTACCATTTCCAGTGAGATTTACACTACCATTTTTTTTCTTAAGTTTTTATTTTAACTACCTGGTGCTCATTAGTACTAGTGTACTCCTTAATCCCAATCACCTATTTCACCTATCCTCCTACTCACCTCCCCTCAGGTAACCATCAGTTTGTTCTCTATAATCAAGAATCCGTTTCTTGATTACTCTTTCTGTCTTTCCCTTTGCTCATTTGTTTTGTTTCTTAAATTCCACATATGAGTGAAATCCTATGGTATTTGTCTTTGACTGACTTATTTTGCTAAGCATTATACTCTCTAGTTCCATCTATGTCATTGCAAATGGCAAGATTTTATTCATTTTTATAGCTGAATAATATTCCATTGTGTGTGTATGTATGTATGTATGTGTGTATGTGTATATATGTGTATGTATCCCCACCATGTCTTTATCCATTCATCAGTCGATGGACACTTGGGCTGCTTCCATTATCTTGGCTATTGTAAATAATGCTGCAGAAAGCATAGGGGCACATGTATCCTTTCAAATAAGTGTTTTTGTATTCTTTGGGTAAATACCCAGTAGTGGGATTGTTAGATTGTAGACTGGTTATATTTTTAACTTTTTGAGGAACCTCCATACTGTTTTTCAGAGTGACTGCACTAGTTTGCATTCCCACCAATATAGGCTACCTTTTTATGTTTTTATGATGTTAATTAATGTTCTTTTACTTCCACTCAAAGAGCTTCCTTTAACATTTTTTTGTAAGGGAGGTCTGGTAGTAATGAACTCCCTCAGTTGTTGTTGTTCAGGGAAGTCCTTATCCCTCTTTCATTTCTGAAAGTTATAGAATTCTTAGTTGCCAGCTATTTTCTTTTGATATTTTTGAGTATACCATCCCATTCTCTGTTGGCCTGAAAAGTTTATGGTCAGAAATCCACTCATAGTCTTATGGGGTTCCATAAAGAACATCTGTTCTCTTGCTGCTCTTAAAATACTGCCTTTGTCTTTGACTTTTGATAATTTAATTATAATGTGTGTTAATGTAGTTTTGTGTTTGACCTACTTATGAGCTTTTTGGGTTTCAGGAATCTGGGTGTCTATTTCATTTCTTAGGTTTAGGAAGTTTTTAGCCATTATTGCTTTAAATTTCTCTTTCTCTTCTCCTGGAATTTCCATAATGAAAATATTGGTTTATTGTTGTTGTTGTTGTTGTTGTTGTTTTCCATGGCGTTCCATAATTCCCATAGGTTTTCATTCTGTTTTCTTTTTGTTCCTCTGGGTAATTTCCAATGACCTGTTCTCTAGGTTGCCAGTTCTTTCTTTTGCATGGCTGAGGAAACTCTCCATTGAAATCTTCAGTTCGGTTGTATTTTTCAACTCCAGGATTTCTGTTCATTTTTTTTTTTTAATGGCTGCTATTTCCTTGTTGAACTTCTTATTTTGTTATTGCATTGCTTTCCTATTTTCATTTAGTTGTTTTTCTTCATTTTTTTGTAGTGCACTATAGTTCCCTAAGAAAATTCTGAATTATTTGTAAGTTCATAGATCTGTATTTCTTTAGGAACAATTATTGGGACTTTATTTGTTTTCTTTGGTGGTATCATATTTACCTGATTTTTTCATGATCCTTGATGTCTTATATTGGTATCTGCACATTTGAATAATTGGCTCCTCTTCAGGTTTGCTTTTGTAGAGACAGTTCTTCACCAGTCAGCTCAGTTTGGGTTTCTAGGTGTGTCTGCTAGCAGTGTTCTTGGGCAGGTGGGGCCTGCTGCTATGGTCTATTTTGGGTCAAGGCAACTATTCAAGCTCTGAGGAAGGGAGTGGAAAAGTGTCCCTCTGATGAGAACAGTTAAAAAGGATTTCTGGCTTGGTTCCTTATCCAGGTAAGGCTGTAGATTGTGCTCCACATTTGCCTGGATTCTCTGGTCAGGCTTACTACTTGTTCAGGACTAGGTACTATATGCAATAATAGCTTGGACTATGAATTAGCTTCCCTGCTCTTCAGGGCAGAAGAGTGAGACCCAGGGCCTGCACAGCTCACTGTTGTGGACCCAAATTAGGCCAGAGTGTATACTGAATTCCCCTGGTCAAGTGAGGCCACCAGTTTTCCTTTGCGTATGAGGGAAGCCATGGCCTATGCTCTCTGTTTAAGTGCCACTGTACTTAGGTTGTGAATAGGTTATGCAGCTTCCTGTGTGCTCTGGTTAGGTTCCCTGGTCAGACAGCGTGAAGACTGTAGCTAACCCATACCCCAAGTTCCCTGACCAAACAGGGCCACTGGCTTTGCTCAGCAAACTATCAGCTCTGCCTGGCTGCCTCTCAGCTCAAGTGCTGTCAGGACCTCATTATCTTACAACAGTTGTTGCCAGCCCTTCTGTTAAGATGGTGCTGGAGGACACTCTCCACAGTGGGTGGGGCTGCCATTTGTCTCCTTGTCTTGGGCAGGAGCAGGAGGGGCCATTCCAGGCTACTCTCAATTTTCTAAACAGGATTTCTAGTTCGGATGGGTCTGGAATTACCCTTAGCTTTGGCTATGACTTAATCCTCCTGCCTATGTATAGCACAGGAATGGCCCATGCCCAGTATGGGCTTTGCTTTGGAGGTGATCAGCTCTGCCCACCTGCCTCTCAGCTCAAGTGTCACTGGATTGCACTGCTTCTAGGAGCTGTTGCCAATGTTTCTGGTCAGATGGGACTAGAAGACTTTTCCACAGTGGATGGGGCTGTGATTTGACTCCTTGCCTGGGCATGGGCAAACCTAGTTTTAGGGCTGGCAAAACTCCTTGTTCGAGGACCTGAATCAGGCAGCTTTGTATCCCCCCATATTCCCTGGTCAGAGTGTGCCCCTGACTTGGTTCTACAGATGAGTAAAAACTCTGGTAAGAATTACTACTTGGGTGTTGCAAGTATGAACTTAGTCTGCCAAGATCCATGTGCTGGTTGTTGCAAGTTCCTCCCCACTTGAAAAGACTGTATACAATGAAAAGGGAAGAGATCCCCAAGTAAACATAGAGAAATCAAATATTTAATGCCAGAAGAGATAAAAGTACTAAAAGGCGAGTTTATTTTAATTAAATGAAGAGGAAAATGTTTCAAGAAAGGATTTTAAAGAAATTCAAAAAGATATCCATTGACTTGAGTAGTATGACAAATCATTAATGAATATATCAAAAACTTTTATAGTAGAATTTTAGGGACCCTCCAAACTCAGATCTCAGATGAGTTCAAGAAAAGGTATGATTTTGTAGGTTCTTTAAATTTTTGTTGTTGTTAGGATGGGTAGCCTATGTTTTCATCCTTCTACATCATAAGCTGATCTGAGAAGGCTATTAATATGTATTTTATTTGCAGGGGTGACTCACTGTTAGCATTAGACACTGTCATGAAACACACTTATAACACGGCAACATCTGCAAACTAGTCTGAATGATTTGATTGTGACCTGCTCTTATCCTGGTTCCTAGAAATGTTAAGATTTGACTCCATGTGTCAGTGTTTCCTGCCCACTTTTGCTTTTGACTTTATATCAATAGATATCTTCAAAGAAAAAATATCCCTAGGTTGATCATTAAGTTTTAGTTCTTTCAAGAGAATTATTTTTCTAATTTATTAACTGAGGGATTTCGTAAAATATTAATTCTCTGAGAAATGAATTCTTGCATGAGAACACTAATCAAGTATAATTTTTGGAAGAATAAATCACTAGAGATGAATACATCAAGGAAGTGACAAGCTCAATTATTGTATGTATCAACTAATGTGATACTGATGTCACTCAAGAAGATGGTAGGATTAAAGGTAGAAGGCCAACTGAGACAGATATCAGTGGTTTAATGAATGAAAGAATGACTTCAACATCTGTAACTGAAAGCAAAGAGCAAGACATAGCACCCAAATTATATTAGCCTCATGGATCAGGTCTTATTATTTTATTTTTTATTAATAATAATAAGAGTGAGGTAGTCGTGGTCTGGAATGATAATATTATTCTACATTGTTTGAATGCTAATATTATGTTTTAGGAACTGTGTTATGAACTGCACGTAGATTACCTCATTTAGATTCTTAAGGTCAACAAATTATGAAGTGTGAGTATTTGGATTTATACCACAGTAGACTGAAAGAGAACCTGTGTGCATAGTCATTATAGATACTGCTTAAATAAGCATCAGTGGGAAATCCTGAAATATATTTGAGACGCCTGGAAAAAAAAAGACATTCTTTTTAAAACAGAGCTAGTCTTCAGTTAATGAATAGAAGTAGAGGAGAAATTCCCTGACATAATAAACTTGGCAGCAGATGGTGAGAAATGGCTGTGGAGGGCAGAGCTGGGGGGGGGAGGGAATAAAGGGTGATACACTGCTCAGGAACATGCAAAGCCACTTGGGAATAATAGAAAGATAGGGAATGGGATTCTAGCTAGGGCATGGATAGAGTATTTTTGAGATGAGAATGGGGAGATAGAAAGAGGTAGGCTGCAGAGCCTGATATGCCATGTTGAGCATTTTGGTCTCTTTCCCCAAGAGCAATTGGAAACCAGTACAGGATTTTAGGAAGAAATGACATGGTTACATTTGCATTTTGAAAAGATAACTCTGACTGCAGTAAAGATTGAAGGAGAGCAAAGCTGGATGCTGGGAGACTAATTAGAAGGCTGTTACACTAGCCCAGGCCAAAGATGATAGTAACTTGGACCTCTGAGTTGGCAGAAGTGATGGAGATAATTGGATAATTTGAGATATGTCAATAAGAACTGACATTCTGAATTCTATTAAAACTTTTCCAAATGGTTTCAATAGCACATTGATATTTTGAAATATTAGTAATCTGAACTTTTCACATAAGCTCATTTTTTCACCCTTATTTAGATAACATCTCTATCAATCACAATACTAAGATTTAATTGTAGTTGTCTTTTCATTGAATCAAATTAAGATTATACTACTTAGGACAATGTCAGTTTTATTTGTTTCACAAATATTTCTTGGTTATTAACTTCTCTTGTCCCGTCTTTATACACATTCAAAATTTCCCACTATTTATCCAAATGACACTCACTTGGGTATGATTGGCACAGTAGCTATTTCACATTAGAAACTAAATATATTCAGTTTTGTTGGAGAAATACTCCTATACCCCTGAAACTGTGCTGAAAGTAACATTTTGCTGAAAAATCTCGTCATTCCTTTTCTTGTCATCACTTTCTTTTTTATTTTACTGCAACATTTACCACTTCATAGCCCATGCAGTTTTGCTCTTGTAGGATGAAGACCGAGTGTGCGCATTGCTCTGTCTGCATTGGAATGCCTACTGCCCCATTTAGTGAGCGGCAGACAGTTGGCTCATTTATTTTTTTTTTAAGATTTTATTTATTTATTTGACACAGAGAGAGACAGGGAGAGAGGGAACACAAGCAGGGGGTAGTGGGAGAGGGAGAAGCAGGCTTCCCACCAAGCAGGGAGCCCAATGCGGGGCTTGATCCCAGGACTCTGGGATCATGACCTGAGCCGAAGGCAGATGCTTAACCTTAAGACTGAGCCACCCAGGCACCCCGTCAGTTGGCTCATCTAGAAAGCATTTTACCACCCAGGCATATATGGGTTACAAAGGAACTAGAAGGCCTTTGGAGAGTTGTTTTTAAAACTACTAAGACCTTTCTAGGAAATCTTGTAAAAAAAAGATCCAGATAATTTTAAGTCAATTTTAAGTAAAATATTTATATTATATAAAAGTAATTTTATTTTATTTTTTTTTAAAGATTTATTTATTTATTTATTTGAGAGAGTGAGAATGAGAGAGAGTGAGAATGAGAGAGAGCACATGAGAGTGGGGAGGGTCAGAGGGAGAAGCAGACTCCCTGCCAAGCAGGGAGCCCGATGCGGGACTCGATCCAGGGACTCCAGGATCATGACCTGAGCCGAAGGCAGTCGCTTAACCAACTGAGCCACCCAGGCGCCCCTATAAAAGTAATTTTAAATAAAAGATAACTACAAAAATATTTTCAGGAATGCCAGATAAACTGGTATTCATGAAAGAGCAAAGGATGCATGGTCTTGATACTTGTGTGCAAGTCCTGGTTCTACCACTTTTGGTGTGGGAAGTTCAGCCAGTCACTTATTTGCCTCCATTTCCTCACCGGTAGAATGAAGGCAATACCATACTCCTTCCTCACAGCGTTCTTGAAAAGGATAAAAGAAACCGTTGACTTATAAAGCAATCTTTAAAACTGGAATTCCTCACTTATCATGCATTTGGAGGCTTTACATTTTTCATAATATTTTATGCAAAATTATGAGTTTTTGTGCTTTTTCCTGTACAGAGGATTCATTAAATTGTCAAATTAGTCCTCGATCACCCACCACCAAATATTAACTACTCAAAGCAGTGTTAGATGTTGTCATCACTTACCATTACTGTCACTCTTGAGAAAAGCTGGTGCAGCAGAAGGAGCACAAACTTTGGAGCCAAACACACCTGGAGATGAATGTGGACAGGTCACATGTGTATTCAATAGGAATGGGTTAGCCACTCTGGTCCAAGTTTCTTCATTCTTAAAATTTAATTTTTAATTTTTATTTTTTTTTAGTTCATCTGTTTATTGCATTTAACATAGCATTCTTGATAATGATCTTTGGTAGAAAGTTCTACATCCTTTACTGTTACTTAACCCAGTGTACCATTTAACCCAATGTAACATTTCAAATTAATAATAGCATAGCAGCAGTATAAACAACAGCAGTGTATTCACAATTGATACACAGTGCTTATCCGTGGAACACCAAGTGTTTCATAGGTATACATACTCACAAACTCTCCAGATTGGTATGTGGACGTAAATAATTGTTACCCATCTGTAAGTGAAGGAGCCCAGAGGCACAGGATTAGTTGACTTGCCTATGGCAAAGATTGTACCCTGTTCCCCAGCACCCTTTTTATCCTTTTCTTTTGCCTTCACCACACAGACATGCTTCATTTCCCAAACTCTTCAGGTGTAGGTATGGCTCTGTGACCCAATTTTGGCCAGTGGAATGTTGGCAGAAGTGATGTGTGTCTTCCGCAGGCCACGGCTTTAACAAGCATGTTCCCCCTTGACTTGCTTTCCCCCCTTCTGTTGTCTGGGTGCAGGCTACTGTGAGGCCATGGAGAATGGCAGAGACCCAAGACGGAAAGAGTTGGGACCTTAAATCACCACAAAGGGAAATGCTGCTTGCTGTTCATAGTATCCTTCTCAGACTGTTATGTGAAGAGTAGACTCTGTTAGATTTGAGAAATTATGTACTTCGGCGTCTTTTTGTTGCCTCAGCCTATCCTTTCCCAACTAATTACACTGCTCTAGATTGTTTAGAAAGTCAGCAATGAAACTTCAGTCTTCTGAAGTAGAATTAAAATTAAACATATGATTTACCAGAACACTGCTTAGTGCTTTGACAATAAGTCAAGATTTTTTTTCCCCTTTGGGAATTACAGAGTAGGAACTCAATATCAGCTCCTTTATTTCTCCCCTGGTATTTACTTTGATAAGCATTCTGAGAGGTTTGTAATAGTAACAATTTAGAAGAAGAGAAAATTTTCTATATTAGTTGTTTTTCTGAATTAAGGGCAGTATCTTGTATGATTCAGCAATTAACCAGAGAACTTTAAATTATGGGACTTCTGTTAGAATTATGTTTAAACTTGGGCGCCTGGGTGGCTCAGTTGGTTGAGCGACTGCCTTCGGCTCAGGTCATGATCCTGGAGTCCCTGGATCGAGTCCTGCATCGGGCTCCCTGCTCGGCAGGGAGTCTGCTTCTCCCTCTGACCCTCCCAACCCTCCCCCCTCTCATGTGCTCTCTCTCTCAGTCTCTCTCTCTCAAATAAATAAATAAAATCTTTAAAAAAAAATTATGTTTAAACTTAAATTGTTATTTATTTAAGTCTATAAAGTTTTTTCTTAATGTCTGAAGAAGATAGGTCATATTTATACACAGAATCCATTTCTGGAACAAGAACTCTTTTGTATTTTTCTCTTTGTGAACTTGTTGTTATAAGTTAATTTATATATTCATTGTTTATAAATTTATAATTTGCATGAATTTATGAATTCAGATTCTTTGATTGCAATGTTATCTAGTAAATAATTTTATATCTTGAATAATTAAAGAACACCTCTAAAATAAATTTTTATGGTGACCAAAGTAGTACATTGGACTTGTGGGATTTCATGTTTAATAGAAGGATAATGGTCACAGGGAAATTTAGCATATATGTTTATTTATCTGGTACTTGTTAACATTAGTAGCATGTTGTACTTGTAGAGTTGGAACAAAACTTAAACCCTGTGCTCCAACTTTTCTAATATGTATGGAAGGTCGTAAGGGATGTATTGCTAAATACTCAGAGTTATAGCTCCCCAGAAGCCGAGCCCCATCTATCACATGGCTAGCATTGATGTACTGCTTAGTGTATGCTGAGCTTTGTACTTAGTCTATCATTTCATCTTATTTCATTTTTGCCACCACACCGTGATACCTCATTTTATCCCCATGTTATAGTTAACACAAATTTCTAGAAGCTTGTGATGTAAGACCACAAAATTACCAAACAGTAGAACTTGGATTAAACTTTTTAGGTTAAACTTGCGCTATTAACTATTGTGCAGTATACTAAACCATGGTTATCTTATTCTCAGTCCACTCCAGTTTTTGTCTACCGGATTTGTATTATAAACAAACTATATTTCATTGTGTATTTTATTCTACTTTGTAGGCATGGATAGTAGCTGCAGCCAAATAAGTAACGATGACAGTAGCCATGGGTAATTGAAGGGCTGGTTAGTGTTTCATTTTGTTGTTCCCTGGTATTGAGAACATGTGGCAAAGGTAATGGTTATGTTTTCTTTCAAGAAGATCAAAGGGCCAAATGGGAAATAGCTTGAGTTCAGTGGTGTTTCTATGTATCATTTTTTTAACCTGATATACAAAATCCTTCCCTTTATTCACAAGGATTCTCCCACATGAATAAAATAATTTAATTTTCATTTTTTGATTTAACATTTAATAGTCTGTTTAGCTATGTTCGAATCCTGTTGGATTTGTTTTTATTAATTAATGTTTTTATGTTTTATTCTTTCAGTATCAAATGAGCCTCTGTCACTTATATATTTAAATTTATCCCCTCAAAAATATTCATTTTTACTGAATATATTAAATTATGATTTGTAAGCTCTTTTATAAAGGAAGTCATCTTTTACTCTAACAGTTAATATGAATGACTGCATATTCCCCGAATTAGAAGCATACTGATGAATAAATCCAACCAGCTCCCAGCCAAGTGCATTCGCATTCCTTCTCCCTACAACACATTTCCTCTTGTCATTTAAGTGTATAGGGACATTGCTTAGGCAACTGTTTGCACTCTCCCTCCCTCCTCTATCCCCCCCCCCCAATATAGTCTCCCTTCACTATTGTATCAGTGTACAAGCACCCTGTTATATGTCACTGGAAAACAAACACTATATTTGTTTCACATCCACTTTCATTGATTTTTTAATGCAAAAATCCACATAGGTATTATCGATACTTGCTATCTCCAACTTTCCTTAGAGTTCTCTCTTGACACCCATCCCAACCAGGTTTATGCCATAACCACTCCACTGAAATTCCTCTTATCAAGGTCTTCAGTGGTCTTTACATGGCTATACCTATTGAGCAAGAAGTTGAACCATCAGTAGTGTTTGAAATGGATGATCTCCCTCTATTGAAACATTTTTCCCCCTCTGTTGTTCCAATTCTGCCTCTTTCTACTTCCCTTCTGCTAATTGCTTCTTATCTGTCTGAGCTGTACATGTTGGAGAGTCCCAGCGCCCAGGACTTGAATTACTTTGTTTTCTACAGTCACACCCCTGGTACTATCATTTAATCTAAAAACTGTATGTCAACCACATGTCTGTGTCTTCAGAATCTCAATCTATATGATTACCTGTGTGAACACAAATTTGTTTACCAGCTGCCTATTTAACATCTCCATACAGATGTCTCATAGTCATCACAAACTTAACATATTCCAAATGGAATTTGATCTTTTAGTTGCTCAGGCCACACGTGGAGTTATCCTTGATTCTTCTTTTTCTTTCACATCCCATGTCCAAGCCTAATAGCAAATTCTGTCTATTCGATCATCAATATACACAATCCAACATTTTCTTCATTGCTCTTGTGGTTACCATCCTTGTCCAAACTATCTTCATCTTTCACCTGGATTACTTAACTTGTTCCCTACCTGATTTCCTTGCTTCTTTCCTTGCCTTGTATTTCCAACCCACCTATAAAAGTCATTCTTTAAAATATAAATTAGATCACATGGCTTTTTTTCAGAACCCTTCAGATGTTCCTCATCTCACCCAAAAAAGCCTTTCCAATGGCACTAAGAGTTCTGGCTACCCTTGCCTCTTTGCATTTTGTCCTGCTAGTCTCTTGCTCACCCAATCTCCTCCCAACCATAGTGTGACCTTGTTGATTCTCGAACATGTTCAGTAAGCTCCCATTATTGTGCTTTTTTGCCTGATGTTCTTTCTGCCTTGGGTGCTTTCTTCATGTTTTGTGCTCAAATATCTTTTTCTTATTAAGGCAATATTCAATAATCTCATGTAAAATATGACAAAACAGGCTTCCTGACAGGCACTACTTTTTTCTCTGACTTATTTTGTGCTTTATTTCCACTCGAATGTATGTGCCAAAGGCAGAGAGTCTTTTGTTTGTTTTCACTGTGCTATCACTAGGGACTGGGTACATTGTATAATTCGAAAAATTTTTGCTGCTTGAATGAATGAAGAATGAAGCCAGTTGCTCCCAAGCATAATGTTCTTCTGACCTATTATGTCAAACAGTGGGCCTTAGGTGAAATTTTGAGCAATCTTCTTAGATTTAGACCCTTTTGGCTGGTCCCGTGTTGTTTCTTATTAAATTGGTTCTGATGTAATATCTTATTTTTGGCTACATCTTTTAATTGTAATCCTGTTTCCATTTTGGACTCATTCTTTACCTCATTTCTCTGCTCTGAGACTCTACACTACTCCACAAATAATGTGACTTGGAGCATACCCATTATGTGTAATAGCCTTTATGGTTGTTTACTACCAAGATGCTACCACCCTTCCATTGTTTAACAGCCAATGACTTTATACCCAGCTATAGGATTAGGCCTGGATTGATTTAAAATAACCATTGTAAGTTTATTTATACTGCCACAGTCATTGCTTCAGTTAATGCAGGACTGTCAATCAGCCCATGGCATTTACATGGCAGTGATGATTATTTTAGAATGAAGTTCAGAATACTGGCTGAAAAACGCTGGCACACACACACTCACCTTCTGGGTAGTATGGTTGGTGTTTATGAAGTCTGGAACTACTGCTGCCTTTTAGTACAAGACCAGGAAGTACAACCAAATGATGAAATTAGCACATGAAAAAAACTGGAGAAATGAGCCAGTGCCCTGATTAAACTGAACTTGAACTTTAGTTCCTTGAGGAAATGAGTTTCCCTGAATGCTTAAGGCAATATCAGGTTGTTGTTATTGTTGTTTTTATGCTGCTATCAAAAAAAGTCCTATTAAAATATATTGTCCTGGGGCACCTGGGTGGCTCAGTCGTTAAGCGTCTGCCTTCGGCTCAGGTCATGATCCCAGGGACCTGGGATCGAGCCCCGCATCGGGCTCCCTGCTCCATGGGAAGCCTGCTTCTCCCGCTCCCACTCCCCCTGCTTGTGTTCCCTCTCTCACTGTGTCTCTCTCTGTCAAATAAATAAAAATAAATAAATAAATAAATAAAATAAAATATATTGTCCTGTTTCACCCTGTTGTAAAGCCAAGACCTACGTAACATCTATATTTATCTTTACAAGTAAAATGATTTTTTTGTTTGTTTGTTTTGTTTTCAGTGAGGGAAATAAATGAAAAGTTTAATTCAAACCAATTTCATTTGCTTTCTCCAATAACTATAGACATGTTTTAGTAACATCCATAATTATTTTCTGTCTCTGGAAGAAAAAATTATATAAAATTCTTAGTATATAGGAGATATTGAGATATTCATACATAACTCAGATTCATTTGAAGCCTGGTACAATCTCTTTTTAGTTAGAGCCAGGTACTATAGTACTGTGTGAAAGAAGCCAGGCTATTGGATACTCCTGGGTTGAAATGTCAAAATTCATTCTTTAGTTTGTCTGTTCTTAATTGTGATAAAATATACATAACATAAAATGTACCATCTTAACCATTTTTAAGTGTACAGTTCAGTGCCATTAAGTATATGTACATTGTTGTACAACTATCACTACGACCCATCTCCAGAACTGTTTTCATCTTTTAGAACTGATACTTTGTATGGATTAAACAGTAACTTTCCATTCCCCCCCCGCCCATCCCCACCACCAGCTGCCAGCTAGAGAAATTATTTTTTAATCACATTGACTGGTGGCATAAAAAGTGATATATATCATATATATAAAATATTACATTACATATGTATATACGTATGCATGTATATGCATAAGTAAAAATATAGATTTACCATACTGGACCAATTAAGTAAATATGACCAATTCATTCAAGGATCTTATTGTATAATTATTTCATGCTGTTCATGAAAAATATGAACAGAGATACGCAGATCAGGAGAGAGAGCAAGGAGAGAGTAACAAGAAATGTATTTACTTGAAATATTAACATTGGTTTTGGTAGTGGATTCAAGGTGATTTTTACTTTCTTGTAAGCTTCTCTATTGAGATTTAATTTCAGATTAAGCAGGTATGATTTTTACAACTAGAATAAACTTATTTCTAAGAGAAAAATAATCTTGTCATGAATTCTCCATTGTTTTAGATATTGGGAGAATATTAGATAATGGGAAAAAATGTTTGAAATGGCTGCTGTCTACAACAGAATGGGGAGTTAAATATTATTGGAAATTGAAAGCTACATCCAAATAAAATTGAAAATAACTTATGTTCACTTGTATGATTAATGATTATAAATTTAGTCAGAGTTTAGAGAAGAGAAAAATCAATGTGGACCAGAGTATTAGAAAAAGTGTTCATGCAGAAAGTGAAGTTTTATCTTGGGACTCTGGGTCTCATGCCCCAATGTGAACATACACACAGATTAAAAGGCTAAGAATTAGAGTGATCTCAGAGAGATGCTATTAAGATTTGTGAAAGATTTAATTTGGGGTGAAGTTTTAAGTAAATGATACATTTTATTTGATAAATGAATGGAAATATTTTTGATTCTACAAATTATATGAGTGAATATGTAGAGAGGAACTTGAATAATTGCATGTCTGAAGAGGTTATCAAAATTGGTAAGTATCATTTCATTCCTTTGCCTTTTATCTGTTGATATTTGGGAAAAAAATGCCATTTAATTATTGTTACCATATTAACACCATTTATTTTTCCAGATGTCAATCCTGTAACATGTATATGATCTCAATATTGGGATATTAAATTTCCTTGAAACACCCATCATTTATGTTTGCAGTCTGAGCATTTTTTTTTCTTCTTGCCTTCCCTGTATTATAAAGGAGATAAAATGAAAAAGATTTATGTCTGACTAAATTTTAGCATCTGCTCTATCCTCACATTATGTTGCTATTCTATATATAGTGCTGTTGCTGAAAAATTGCCCTTGTCAGCAGGAAAAATTGCTGAGCAATATGATCTAATATATTTCTCTTGTTCTTAAGGCAGAGATCTTTGTAGTAACCACATTACATGGTCGTGTTACTTGTAATCTACTGAATGTCTTATGGAACTACCATAATTAGCAGAATATTTAATATGGTCCCAACAATTGAGAACCTGCTTTTCTTTCCTACAGGTTCTAAGGGATATCATCTTTTAGGTCCCATCTAACTGAGGATAAATGAGGGCTTAGGAAGAAAAGTTTGCTTTAAACTCTGTGTGATGTTATTATGGTCTAACTGGTAAAACCAGGTTCTAATGCAAATTTCAATTCCCTCCTTACAGACGTTCTATGTACACTAAACAGGAGTCTTAAATTTTCTCCTTTGAGCAGGAACAGTGAGTTTGTTAGTAAGACCTGAAGTTCTTGGCTGTGGGTGGAAAAAGAGGGTTTTTTCTTTGATGGCAAAAGTAATCTTACTAAATCATTGAAGGTGGGTACCTACATGGCACGTGGGCTCTCCCTAGCCCTGTGAGCTGTCGCTGATGCTCCCCCAGAGAACCAGCGCATCTGTGGGATTAGTCTGTTGGCATTCTGAGCTGCCAGTGTGTGCTGTGCTTGGGGACTGTGGCCAGTCTGCAGTTTCCTATGTGACATCCATACCTTTGTTTTTGTGAGCAAACCCCTTTGTCTTGTAATGCTGCTCCACCCACAGCCTAAGAGGGCTCAAGTGAGTACTTAACAACCATCAGTTTAACCTCACCTTTGAGTATTCCTTTATCTTTGCTTAAACCTGATAGTATACTGGGTATTTAAATAAGCAAAACTTGAATAGAGGATGCAAATGTTGGAGAAATGTCAAGTGAATCCAACAAAGTTACCTGAGTAAAGAGGTGGGCAAATAATTAGCTTTCCCCTTCTAGGTAAATGTAATCTAAAAAAGCACAATATGAGGCCAGGGCAGAGTTTCAAGCACATAGTATATTAAATGGAAGGACAAATGAATGGATACTATTAGTTTTATGCCTTAGAGCATAAACAGCAAATAATTTCTATCTTTCAAGCCCAGGATGTTTTCTTTCTTTATTTCAAGTATAAGGTAATGGTGTTCAGCCAGGGGCCATCCTATTAAAAAACACATAGGATGATTTTGGCAAATTGCATATCCCTGGAGTAAGTGAGGTTGAAAAGAATTAGAATTTGTGAAGAAGTCAATTGTTTGCAGAATGAAAAAATCACTAGTTATTTTGACACCCACCTCCTGCTCATAAGCAGCCTCCCAGGTGAGAATGTTGCTCTGGCCAGCTAGCTTAAAATAGCCTAGAATCTTAAAATAGACAAACAAACAAATACAAACAATGTTTCTGTCGACTGACTTTGGTGTGTGCCTTGTTGTCCCCTTATAGCACCAGATTTATTATAATACCTAAAACACTGATTTTATATTTTTTGATTATAAATTTGTCTCTTAGACGAGACTGCAACTTCCCAGCATGCGTACACACACACACACACACACACACATACACACACACTACATTAATAAATTATGAACAGTCCTGGTGAAACATTTTATGAAATCCTTTGTTTGAAAGCACTCATTTCTGAGGGGTGAAAAGTTGACTAAGATCATCTATAGCTAAATGTGAAAACACTTAACCTCTTATAAGTTAGGAGGTGAGGAGGAAAATTTATATGTTAGGAGGAAAGATAGTTCGTTAGTGCATTTACCATTCTTGATATGATTTTCAGTCATCATAGTAAAGTTTAAAGTTATTTTGGAGGGAGCATGAATCTGTTCTATTTTTTTTCCAGCTGTATTGAGGTACAATTGAGAAATAAAAATTGCATATAATTAGGTCGTACAATGTGACTTTTTAAAGGTATACGATATGATGATTGAATATGTGTGTACCTGGTGAAATGATTACTATAATCATGTTAATTAACATCCATCACCTCACATAGTTACCTCTGTGTGTGTGTGGTGAGAACACTTAAGATCTGCTCCCTTAGCTAATTTTAAGAATACAATACAGTATTATTAAGTATAATTATCATGTTATACATTCGATCCCTAGAACTTACTTGTCTTATAACTGAAAGTGTGTACCCTTTGACCAACATCTTCCCATCCCCCCCACCCCGGCTCCTAGCCCCTTGGCAACCATCATTCTGTTCCCTAGTTCTAGGAGTTCAACTTTTCTAGATTCACCATATAAGAGAGATCATAAAGTATTTATAAAGAATTATTTTTGCTCATTAATTAAAACACTATATAGAATGTTATATGCTAATATTTTTTAATTGGTGATTTTTAAAATTTTTCTGTACCTTTTCTAGTCAAGTCTCTTAATACACAGATGGAATTGACTTTAAAAATGCTTGCGCCCCTCTAACTACAGGAATAGTTATATCAATTGTAGGATTTATCCCCAAAACTATCTCACAAAAGACATAACTTATCACTTTTCCAATCTCACCAGAATCAAACTGGACATGAACTCAGGCAAATGATTCTCCCCTAACTGCAAAAGACCAGATGAAACATCTTATATTTTAGCCAAATACTTACCCTTCAGGATATTGAAGAAATATATTCATGGTCCCATCTATTACTATTTTGATTTGAGGCTCAAGTAAGAATATGTAGGAAAAACAATGTTGCTCATGTTACAGAAATAAAATAATTTTAAGGTATGCATTTATTAAATTTACTGGTGTAAAACCACAACCTACCAAACTGCAATCTAGACCAAGTTAACTTATAATACTGCTTATAGCATTCGATCATCTATTTGAGGAGAAAAATTGAGTGTGAAGGAGTTTGATAGAATAGTTAAGTTACAGATTATGTAATATTATTCTGTACATAGCTGATAAAATGAATTATGTATTAAGTACACATATACACACAGAGATGTATGACAATCTAATTGCTGTTTTCACACACACAGAATTCTAAGGTTACCATATTCATAACAATTACTTTCTTTACCATACAAAAACAGTTTTTAACATCAGAGTTTCAAAACCCCATTGACTGAAAAACTATGGGCTATCTTATAGAACAGTTAATTAAACTCCAGCATTTTATAGATGTTGAAAGGTGTACAGGGTTATTAAGGAAGCTGGCCAAATTAGCAAATAGACTATAATTTAATAGCCACTACTCATATTTGTTGGAACTTGAACATGTAATATAAGTTGGAACATATAAAAATTCAGGGAGCGAATTGTTATGTATCTGCTTCCTGTTTCCATTTTTTTGGCATTCTTGTTTGTTGGCAATTATATAGAGTGTTTTATACATTTGTCATAGCCTTTGCCTTCTCTCAGGCTTTTCTGGGGCTGTGTAATCATGTTTTCCTTTCTCTAACTTGTCCTTGAATATACAGTGATGCCCTTTGCTGGCAGTGGCTGTAACCTTTGATGTGAATGTCTTCAGGTTGAGCAAAGCACATTCTAATCCACTCCTCCTGGAGGTCATGTGCAATGTTCCTCTGGATATTTGCTGCTGACTGTAGCACCTGTCAGACATTGCCCTGCACCTTTCTGTCAGTGATTCTTCCAGTAATTGGTGTATTTCACATATAAGGGGTGTGTTTCTATTAGTTTCTGTCTGTTTAGGAACTAAAAATAAAGGCTTTATAATGAGCAAGGATTAGTTATGAATTGTGAACACATCTGTTTACATGATATGCAGTATTTGGCAAATGGCAATTTTTCTGATCAGTATTTTTTTCCACATGAAAAATATGGTTCAGAATATTTGTCATGTAGCATCTTTGTGAGGAACAGAGGAAATGACCAGCACACAGTAGGGGCTCAGATAATAGTGCATCTCTATCTCTATCCCCTTTTAGTCCCCTATATCTACCACTTCCCCTTTTATATCTTATGCTTTTTGAATGCAGAGAATTGCATAGTAGTTGGCAAAATAATATCAGAGAGTAGCAGTATGAAGAGTAGTTTGATGGCATAGCCAATGAATGCTGTGGTGTTTAGTGATTATGTTGTAGGTCTGATGTAATAAAGGCCTCACTTAAAGCAAGGGCGATGGAAATTGAAAGCTGAAAGGGAAACTAGAAGACAGAATGCAGATAGAACTAAAAAGACCTGCTCAAGAATTGAAGTTTAAAAAAGAGACAGATTTTGTACTATTAGATTATTGTTTAATAATATAAAATGGAGAAATTAGATAACAAGATTTGTGTACCTGTTTTTTTTTTTTGAACAAATATTTTTGAAAAAAGACCAGTATAGTGTCCTTTGTCCAGTGTACTATGTTGTCCTCTGTCCATCGTACTGGGGATGCAACAATGAATAAGGCAGGGAAATCCTTGCCCTTATGTACCTTGTGTTCTACATCAAGGGTTACCAAACATATGTAAAAGACCAGATACCAAATATATAGACTTTGTTAGGTATAAAGTCTCTATCTTTGTAGCACTAAATTAGCCAAAGACAATACTTAAATATATCAGCATGTGGGGCGCCTGGGTGGCTTAGTTGATTAAGCCTCTGACTCTTGATTTTGGCTCAGGTCATGATCTCAGGGTCCTGAGGTGGAGCCCACCATGCTGAGTCTGCTGCTCTTCCCTCTCCCTCCCCCTTGGTCCCTATCCCTTTGTATCTCCCTCTCCCCCCTGCGTGCATGTGTACATGTGCTCTCTCTCTCTAAAATAAATAAATAAAATCTTTAAAAAATAAATATATCAGCATGTGTATTTTTCAAATAAGACTTTTATTTTTGAGCACTAACATTTGGACTTTATATAATTTTCTTGAAAGTGCCATGAAATACTACTGTTTCTCTTTTTTTCTCAACAATTTAAAAATGTAAAGAAACTTCGTTAGCTCACAACCATGCAAAAATAGACAGTGAAACGGTTTTGGCAGGCAGCCCTAGTGTCCTAACTTAGGTTCTACGTTCCGCATGAGAAGTCTGACTTAGCTTATTATGATTTTGAATGATATGAGACATCCTCGTGCAGATATCTTGAAAATATTTGGAAGGGTAGAAGATGGAAGGAGCAGGATTAGGTGTCAGACATGTGGAGTTAGAAGTCCAGTACAGAAGGATTCAAACTGAGGAAGAGGAGACAAAAGAAGACAAGGAAGAAGGGCAGTGGAGCCCCAGGACTTAAATTTCCATTAAAACCAAACCACTGATTTGCATTCAAATTAAATTCAAAGTAGGTTACAGGAAAGGGGAAAATCAGGCTAATATTTCACAGAGAAGAAAAAAAAGATTTTTGGAAATAAGACTTATAATTTGATATAAAGCAATTCACTCAGAGATCAATAATGTTTAAAACAATTTTAAATTCATATTATCCTTTGCCTTCACCCTCTTATGGTACCACATGAAAAGACATCAAAAACATCAAAAGAGAGGAAAAAACAGCATCACCATTGGCTGCTAAACACTCTGATCTATATTTTAGACCTTAGAATAAAATTGAGAAAATCTAGTATATCATAAAATATTCTTGAAAAAGAATCAATTAACTCTTTACTATGTTTTTGAGAATATAATTTACATCCCAATCTTTATCATTTCGTCATAGATTCCTGAATGATTTTTAATGATTCTACTGCCTCCTGAAACAAGCTTTATCCTATTCATCATCATAGAATTATTTTTATTCAATTTTTCCCTCAAAGAAATATTATCTTTTCATCATGTTTATCCAGTTTTGTAACCATCTTAGACACTCCCCTCTTTCTCTTTCTTCATAAACAAATGGTTTATACATCTATAAAATGCATTCATCAGTGACTAACACATGCAGGGGTTGTATCTTGTCAGAAATTAAGTATATTGTACCTTTTTATATTACCAGTGATCTCTTTCACCTTGAATTTAACTGAAGGCTCAAAAAAGAAAAAAAAAGAAGTGATGTAAAAGTCTTACTTTCTACCAATTTTTTCTTGGCTGAGAGCTGCCAGTGTCAGAGGTAAAAGGAAATTAATCTATTTTCATTCCATCACTTCTAATTGCAGTTGTCCTATCTGAAGTGGTTTGGGGAAATAATGGGGAGAAGGAACAGGGAGGGGAATAGAATAGAAATGTGAGTAAAACTATTGTAAACTATTAAACCCAACAGAATTTTTATAGAGCCCATTAGTAACTGAAACTTACTTTTAAAACTGACTTAGATTATAATAAAGAGAAGAGCGTCTCCCATTTAAAAATTAGAGAAGCCAATTTTACTTTCAATTCAAGTATTTCACTTAAATTTACATAATAGATTCTGCAGTCTTCATGATAACTAAAGCCCAGGATATGATTTGAGGCTTAAAAAGCTTTGAGCGTATCATGGATGCACCTTTCTGTAAAGGGCACACCATCTGTGAAAACCCCGATGCCGTATTTCTAATCTTCCCTGACTCTCGCACTATTGGGACATTATATGTTCTGGAAAATTTAGTAGTTCTCTTGAAGACCTCAATATAAATCCACATGAAACCAACACATTTGGCTGAGAATCATGACCAAGTTATGATTTTGGTTTGTAGTCTGTGGACTTGAGCCAATGAAGTCTGATTTATGCCTAATTAGAAAGTGGTTCTTACTTCAGTTGTCAAAGAAAGCACAAATAAAAATGAATATATATCTGAACACTAATTGGGAAAAATAAAATTCCAAAAGATATTCAAAAAATTATTTAGTGAACAAATAAATCCTTTATGACACAGTACATGTTTCCTTTTTTAAATTCAAATTTATCATCATGTTTCACCTCACTTTGATATAAATCTTTAGATTACAGCCTGAAGTCTCTCTTATTTTGAAGTATAATAGGAAGGGTGGCTTAGATAGTAATGTAAAGATTTACCAAAGTGAAGCCATTTTTAGTAAATTTTGATTAAACGGCAATATGGCTAAAGGATTTTTGAAATAAAACATCTGTGTTTGTTTAAAAGGAAATAATTTATTAAAGATTTTATTAAAGAAGGATTTATTATATATTTCCTTATAAAGATAACTCATCTTTGTTACTGAAATTTATCTTTCTATTACATTTTAAATTACCTGAGAAATTAGGATCAGCAATATCAAGCTTCATTATACTGAGTGCACATCATCAGTTGCTAAAATGCTGAAACAAAAAATAGGTACAGGAAGATTTCATTTGGTCTATTACAGTATTAATCATTTAGGAAAGAGGCAGAATTATAATAGGACATCCACACTACCCTTGAGAGAGAAATTTTTCTTTCTTTTTTTTTTTAAGATTTTATTTATTTATTTGAGAGAGAGAATGAGATAGAGAGAGAGCATGAGAGGGGGAGGGTCAGAGGGAGAAGCAGACTCCCCACCGAGCAGGGAGCCAGATATGGGACTCTATCCTGGGACTCCAGGATCATGAACCTGAGCCAAAGGCAGTTGCTTAACCAACTGAGCCACCCAGGCGTCCCAAGAGAGAATTTTTTCTTACCTTACAGGAGGTACTATGATTTGCAACTAGGCCAGAGAATTTTATACTAACAGTTTTTTTTAATGTTAAATTTAAACCTACTTAATCTCTTAGGTCTAAAAATACTAAAAAAATATTATTACTTTTTCAGAAAGCATATTGACTTTTGTTTAGCTTAAACTGCTTGTTAAAATGTGCCACATGTATTTTAGGTTGTATATTATGTATGCAAAAAATAAATTTTAGTCATAGGATTTTTAGAGGAAATAAGAACCTTCTGTTATGCTTCATTTCATGAGTCTTGACTGGGCCACAGAGTGCGCAGATATTTCATTAAACATTACTCTGAATGTGTCTATGAGGATATTTTGGGATGAGAAAAACATTTGAATCCATAGACTGAGTAAAGATTGCCTTCCCCAGTGTGGGTGGACTTCATCCAATCCGTTCAAGATCTGAATAAAGAAAAAGTGAAGTAAGGGAGAATTCACTCTATATGTGACTGTCTTTGAACAAGGACATAGGTCTCTCTTGTTCTTGGACTTGGACTCAGACTGGAACTTCTAACATTGGTTTGTTTCTCAGGCCTTCAGACTTGGACTGGAAGTATACCATGTACTCTCCTGGGTTTGTTTATGTATATAAACATATACACACACACACACACACACACACACATTCATATCCCTATCCACTCCCTTTCACAGGATATCACAATGATACTTAGGAGTGCTGACGTTATTCTGATCAGACCTAATAAGTAAGAAGTAGCAACTACTCCAGACTTATTAGTAAGACATTTCTGTGTCAGAGGGTAAGAAGTAAATCTGGCAAAAAGTCAGGGGCCATCTACCTAACTCAGTGAAATTTCTAGGAGTCCAGTATTGTAGGGCATATCAGTAGGTATCTCAATACCTCTTCTTTTTTTTTAATTTTTAAAATTTTATTTTTTATTTAAATTTTAGGTAGTTAACATATAGTACAATGCTGGTTTCACAACAAGTGCCGTCCCTAATATCCATTCCCCATCTAGCCCATCCTCTACTCCTATAGGTCATCCCTTATTATTACTATGCCCTATGATAAATATTCATGAAAAACTACAACCCAATCTAGGCAGAATTACTAATGCCCCAGTGCCTTCAGGAATGAAGTTTTAGGTCACTTTACCATGTAAAGACCCACAATCAACTGAGACACTTGCTGAAGGTAAAGGGAATACAGAATATGTAGTGGATGAAGGTAGTTATAAATACCAGTTACAGTCATTATGACCAGTTGTAGAAAGGAGGAACGTAATTGTCATGAGTATTTCCTCCTTATTTTGTTATGACTATGTTTGTGTGTGTGTATTAAGCAAATTTCTGCTTTCTTCCTTCTCTTTTTCCCTTATCATGTAACATAAGATGTATCAGTTATATCCTAGTACATTAATATTATTAAATTTACATCATGAATTTAAGTTATAGATATCAAGGAGAAAAGTAAACTTCACTTAAAGACTTCACCTCTTCTCCTGGAGAATAGGCTAATTGTGTTTTCAGTTGTAAACTGGGTAATTGTATCATGTTAGGCAGAATTAGGACCTTGTTATTTTCATCCTCATTCGGAAATTCAGTATGGTTTAAGGAGATGTATAAGGTGCCAAGTTGACAAGGGGTGGATTTGTGATGATTAATTTTATATGACAAGTTGACTGGGCCCCATGATGTGGAGATATCTGATTGAACATTATTCTGGATGTGTCTATTAAGGTGTTGATTTTGTTTTTTCTTTGAATTGATAGGCTGAATAAAGCCGATTGCCATCCCCAGTGTGGATGGGCCTCCTCTAATTCATTGAAAGTCTGAATAGAAGGAAAGTCAGGGTAAGGAAGAATTCACTTTCTGCAGATGTTTTCAAGCTGGGACATTGGGTTCTCCTGCTTTCAGACTCTGACTCATACTTGAAATGATAACCATCAGCTTTCCTGATTCTCAGGCCTTTGGACTCAGATTGAAACTATATCATTGGCTTTTCTGTGTTTCTTGCTTGCCAACTGCAGATCTTGGGACTTTTTCACCTCCATAACCATGTGAACCAATTTCTTATAATAAATCTCTTTAGATATATAATAAATACATATAGATCCTATTTGTTCTTTTTTTTTTTTTTTCCTGGAGAACCTAGGCTCATACCTCTATTTTGAAACTTCTTGAGTATCTTTCATTAGTTAATAAGGAATCTAATGCTCTTCAGAGAGGACATCTCAGGAATATTTTGAGTATTTCTATAAGATAGAGAACTAATAGGTACATGATTTATAGATAGGTTAAAGAACCATGGGATTAGAAGTGATCCTTGATGGAGAGTAACTGTCATATTGGTACACAAGGATATGTTTATCTTGCCCATGTTCTTCTAAACAGGGAAATAATATCCAAAAGAGGACTTACATCAGATTTTAAAAACTTACATGTCTATTTTAAATTATTCAACTTTTTAGAATTATAAAGGAAACTCTTGAAATGCTAAGTGCGTTACAGTATTTTATTGTTAAAGCTAATAAACATGAATCTTAAATTCAACTAGTTATTCCCATCATAGAAATGTCAAAAATAAGTATAAACAATTTTTAATTAATTCTTATTTTCATTTGTTTTGAAAAACACAGCTACTGTCACCTTTTGCTTACTTGACATAGGCTGTAAAATATTAGAAATAACTTTTTTTTTTAAAGATTTTATTTATTTATTTGACAGAGAGAATGAGAGAGAGAGCACATGAGAGGGGGGAGGGTCAGAGGGAGAAGCAGACTCCCTGCCGAGCAGGGAGCCCGATGTGGGACTCGATCCAGGGACTCCAGGATCATGACCTGAGCCGAAGGCAGTCGCTTAACCAACTGAGCCACCCAGGCGCCCTAGAAATAACTCTTTAAAATTGTTATTAATTCCTCATTTCCTGTAGAATAAAATTTAACTTCTTAAGTATCAGTTATAAGGCCAATCATAATCTTCTTATGTGCTCATTTCTCCAGTGTCATCTCTCCCCATGGTTTTATCCACTGATCCTGACACACTTGATTGACCTGAATGAACCATGCTGTTTCATGTCTTCTCGGTTTCCTCTGTTTGGATTTCCTTTACTCCCTTCTTAAATGAACACCCATCAGTTATCTCTAGCAGAACGTGGCCTTGCAATAATAGGAGTTCAATTCAGTTAGATGTTTTGATTCCTCAAGAAAAGTCTAGAATTCCTAATTTTTTGTATGAAATCTTCTGAGTTTTAAATGTTGCCAGGTAATTCCTTCCTTTCTTCCTCCCTTCCTTCTTTCCTCCCTCCTCTTCCCTCCCTTCTCTGCCCCTTTCCCCCTCCCTTTGTTCTTCCCCCTCCCCCCTCCCTTCCCCTTTCCCTTTGCTTTTTACATGTGAGTGAGGTGAACATTCTTCTTGGCCAGTTTTAGGATTTCTAGGGGTCAGTTAGTTATTTTTCATGTTCTCTGGTAAGTGACATACACATCAACTCTAAAAAGCATCATGTGACAATTATTTGTTTCTTTCTTCATTGGTCTTTCACTTCTTACCTGTTAGGATAGTGATTAACATTCAATAAGTTTTTGTCAAATAATATATGAATTGAGTTTGACTCAATTTTAATGGAAGAAAGATCTCAGGTACAGTGAATTCATAACTTGTACACGTTCATACAGCAAATTAGTGGCAGAGACAGGTCTCAAATTTAGGTATTTTCCTAGTTAAAATTTTCCTGTTTTAACTTTGTTATTATTTGTTATTATTATTGGTCAAAGTTTGTATATTTTCAAATGTTAGCAATTCTTAAATTTGTATTCCAATTAGTTAAAAAAAATCATTAAAATGTGTTTCCAAATCATACAAGCACATATACACATAATATATAATTATTGATTTTCCATCATGTATGATGACTGTCTTTCTAATTATTTAGGCAGGCAGAAAATGTTAAAATGATACATTCAGACCACCATAAATCCTTCAGAATCAGAAGCCTCTCTCTTCCTTAAGACATGTAAGAATAGTACAAGCAAGGGTATCCTGTTCATATGAACTAAAACTGCTGCCAAAATGCCCTTTATTGCTTCTCATCCAGGCTCCTCCTATAGTTTAGGGGAATGTGATGAGTCTGTGAGCCCCAGAAAATTCAGGGAGATGACTACCTTAAAAAGGGTACATAGCCTGATTTCATTCTGAACTTGATTGGTGCCCCACTCTGCCATCTTACACTGCTGGTGGGAATGCAAGTTGGTACAGCCACTTTGGAAAACAGTGTGGAGGTGCCTCAAAAAATTAAAAATAGAGCTACCCTATGACCCAACAATTGCACTCCTGGGTATTTACCACAAAGACACAGATGTAGTGAAAAGAAGGGCCATATGCACCCCAGTGTTCATAGCAGTAATGTCCTCAGTAGCCAAACAGTTGAGCTACCAACTCTTGGTTTTGGCTTAGGTTGTGATCTCAGGGTTGTGAAATTGAGCCCCACGTTGGACTTTCTGGTCAGTGCAAAGTCTGCTTGAGAGTCTCTCTCCTTCTCCCTCTTCCCTCCTGCTTGTGCTCTCTCTCTCTCAAATAAATAAGTCTTTAAAAAAAGAAGATATTTAGATATATTAAAAGGAAAAAAATGCAAATACAGCTGATGCCACACAGAAATTCATTTATAATCTAATCTTTAGGATTGCATACTTCTCATAAAAGCATTTGGTAACTGGATATAACTTAAAAGTTAGGCTTGTGAGCTTTGAAAGCAAAGTTAACCAAGACTTTAAAGTTAAGGAATTTCTGTTATCACATTTGTAAACAGGGCTCAGTGGGTTCAGTCTGTGTTGGAGGCAAGAATCTCTAATTCTGAATCTTAGGCAACTTCTCTGGTCAATATGAAACCTAAGATAACTGAAAAGGTATTTTCATACAGTGTTATCTCCATTGATTTTAAGTTCAAAACCAGAAAAGATAATCTATGGTGACAGATGTCAGATAATGGTTTCCTTTGTGGGATATTGACAGGAATGTGTATAAAGCACCTTCCACATTTTTGATAATACTATTTCTAGTTCTGCATATTGGTTATTTGGTCACATAAATTTTGTGAGAATTCATTGAACTATGCATTTAGGCTTTGTTAAGTTGTCTTTATGTGTGATTTTAGTATATGTGCTGCTACAGTGAGCACTGTCTCTATGTATGATATACGTCAATAAAAGTGAAGGAAAATTGCTTTGATTGATAACCACAAACATATCACCTGGCTATTCACTTAAAATTAGTCTTATTATAACATAGTTTTTCCTTTGCTGTGTAAATATTTTAGAATGGAAAAATGAAACTTAAATACCAAAATTAAAAGTAAATCATTAGTAGTAATAATTTTCTGTTACAGAGAATGTGTTCATTTTTAACATATGTGCAATATTTAAAATAATTTACTTAAAGATAGATTAATTTTAGCATTCTAATTTAAAATGCATAAGTGAGAAATGCACTTAGAATGTGATTTTAATTTTATTTTTTTAAAGATTTATTTTTTTATTTTAGAGAGAGAAAGAGGAAGGTAGAAAGAGAGATCAAGTGGGATGGGCAGAGGGAGAGGGAGAAGAATCCAAAGAAGACTCTGTGCTGAGCACAGAGCCCCATGTGGGGCTTGATCTCACCACCCTGAGACCACAACCTGAGCTGAAACCAAGAGTCAGATGCTTAACTGACCCACCCAGGCACCCCAGAATGTGATTTTAAATAATAATTTTAAAATTATATAAACTTTATTTATATGTGTTTAAAAGGCTTGACTAATCAGTTATAAATTGAATTTATTAGTTATATAAAATATTTAATTTTTAAAAAGCTTATTAATAAATATGAAGTACTTATAGAGCAAGCAGAAGACAGTAAATTAATACATTATTTAATCATTTATGTCAAAGAGTTAAAGACAACCAAAAACTAAGCCAGTATTGCAACAAAGTGAGGTTTACTTGTTTTCTGTAACAAGGAACTCCAGAGTAACTGTGGAATGCACTCTAAGATGGAACTGGAAGGCTTTTCTTTGTAAAAGAGAGCTGTGCTGAATGATTCCAAGGAGGCCACAGGAAGTGGTGATTGACACTGGGTTGGTTGGTCTTTCTGAGGTGAGGCTAGAGGAGACTAGCAATCAGTTCTGGATTGATTGTTGCCACTAGTGAGAGCAGCTTAATAATAGGGTAACTCTGATCTGGGTTCCAAGTCATGATCAGTGCATCAGAGCTGGATGTATCATTGGTAAGGAAGTAGTAGTGCCTCAAAGGAGAGAGTTACTGTGGTAACTTTAGAACTGCAGCATGACCTTGGGGGAAATAGAGTTTGCTACTAACTCTGCAGCTGGAAAGGAAGGTAGAAATTATATCCACATGCTTCCTCCCTTACCCCATATTTACCTTCTACAAAAGCAAAGCAGACAACGTGCCAGTCTGCTTTTTTCCCTCTTCCCAAAATGTTCATGGGGTTCTAGAAATACAGGGCAATGGTATAGATGACTAGAGCGAAATCAGAAGGTCCATTTTAGTCCTGAAAAGTAACATCTATTTTTGGCCCTGAAGAGCAAAAACAATTGTGGCTGAGTGATCTGCATTTATAAGCCAAGGTTTTGGTAAGCAGCAAAAAAAAGTCCTCCCTGCATTGAATTTCAATCAGTTAGAAACCAAATCATAGTAACATGCCAGGTGACTAAATCCTCAAGGTGCTTTTGATCTATAACACTCAGAATTTTAATTTTTAAATTAAGATATAAGAAAAAACATAGACAAGGCTATGAGTACAGAAGCAGGAGAACACACTTGACTAGAAAGACTTGAGATTTCTTGGAGGAACAATCTGTCTGGAAGAGGGGATGGGAAACCACTCCTCACTGCCAGGGCTTCAGGAAGTCTCTTAACTTCCATGAGTGAGAGGAGAGCCTACATCCAGCAGGAGCTCTAAAGAAACACAGTACTATACTGCTCACATGAAAAAACTTGTCATTTACTAAAAAGGTGACTAAATATAGCTGCAATGCAACATAAAGATCCAACTCGTCTGGTTAGCCTTAGATTCTAATGACTGTTTTCTTAAAATATAGCTGTGAATGCATTTCTTCAAATATTCCTAATGCTTGATGGTCTAACACTTGAGATTATAAGTCTTTTTTAGTCTTTGAAGCAGCTGCTTCGCTATATAGATGATGCCAGGTCTATGTAGCTATAAATTATTAACTTGTCCACCCATGACCAGTGAGTAGTCTATACATAGGTGGACAATTGAAGTTGGTACAGGGAGAACTAATCATTAGCCATTAGACTAATAATACTCATCTCGTCTCTCTTCCTCTCTATCTCTGTAACCCATCTCATTCTCCCTCATTTCCTATCACTGATTGTTGTTAAGAAGAAAGGATAAAGCTTGAATCTGCTGGTGGCTTAGGTCCATGATGTGTGGAAAAATATGACATGAGTCAGAGAAAATACCAAAATCAACAAGAAAGTATAATCTATATATGGAAAGTATGAGACTAGATTTGAGTTTATTTCAGCTTCTGCATCCAACGGTATCTGATAACAAACACCTCCAGATTTTTCAAAACTATGGGCTAATATATTTATTTTATACATATTCAAGAGCCATTTTAAATTGGGGTTTCTTTCTTTTATACTGGAAGAATATTACTCACTGAAATGACTGAAAAACATTGGATGACTTACGCTCTGTACTGACTGTCTTTTCACACACTCACAAAACAAACACTTAAGAGGTCAAAATACTTGGGTCCATATCCATTTAAAAACATTTAAATTCCAATAATAGTGACTCTGTAGTCAATTTCTATAGGAGACCATGACTGACAGTATTTGGCAAGTGCTCATTACATACAAACTACCATATTAGGTCCCAGGGAATTAAAATTTAAATAAGAAACAAATCTTCTCAAGAAGGCAGAGAATTACTTGGAATCTTCAAAAAGCAGACGGATCCAACTAGAGAATTATACCTATGAAGGAAGGGGGAAAGGGAGCCAGACAAGGAGGAAAGAGTGGGTCTGATCCCTATGAAGTTGAGAGAGAAGGAAAAAGGATGGAGTAGGAAGAGTTAGAGACTCTGGCGAGCCCACAGGTGTTTATTTAATGAGTGCTGCATCTCAGAGGAGTGAACCTGAGTGCTTACTCATCACGGGCTATGAGTAGCCTGAGTGAAGCTTGGCTTTGAGAAGAACTCACAGGTGGATCTCGAGGGCTCCTAGCAGTAGCTGTCACTCAAACATGCTCCCTGCAGCATGAGATTTTGATAAGCACATTTGTGTAGCTGCACAGAAAACCAAATATGATAATGAGCTAGAAGAGAAAAGCATATTAATAAAATTATAAAACCATGGTATGGAAATATAACACATGCAAAGAAAACAAATTAACTTAAAAGGAAGATTAATTTATTAAGAGCTAAAGGAAAGCTTTAAAGAAAAAAATCAAATATTTCACCTAGGCTTGAAAGATGAACAGGATTTCCATAGCAGAAGAACAGAAGAATGGCTTTCCCAGCAAGAGAATAGATAAACAAAAGCCTGAAGACACTGAAATACAGGGTTGTGGAGGGCCATCCAGCGTTTTGATGATCCCAATATAGAGTTATGTAGGAATTAGATAAGAACAGATTGAGAAGACTATCATGAAAATGTTAAGAGTTTATAAATGTTGGAGAGAGGAGCAAGATGGTGGAGGAGTAGGAGACCTAAATTTTGTCTAGTCCCAGGAATTCAGCTAGATAGTTATCAAACCATTCAGAATACCTACAAACTCAACAGGAGATTGAAAAAAGAATAGCAGCAACTCTCTGAACAGAAAAGCGACCACTTTCTGGGAGGTAGGACATGCAGAGAAGTGAATCCGAGGTGATATTTGGGAAGATAGATGGGGGTCGGTGGGTGGGTGCCTCCATCAGCCAGCTACCAGCAAAGATAGAGCAGCAGAGCACAAAATCAGAACTTTTAGAAGTCTGCAGCATTGAGGGACATCACTCCAGTGGCCAAGCGGGGAGGGGAACCCTTGCTGGGACAGTGTGGTCTCAGGACCCTCGGGGTCACAGAAGGACCTGGGGTGCCTGAGTTTGGCAGAGCTCCCAGGTATTGGGGCAAGGAAGCCGGCTGCAGAGATGGAGCCTAGGAGTGGGCTCTCAGCTTGGGGTTGCCATAAACCCTGATCCATGGCACAGTCGGGCCACTGCTCCTCCAGCAAGGACCCAACAAGGAGCAGATTTGGGGAGACTCCCCTTCCTTCCCCAGGAGGAGTGGTTCAGGAGCACACCACAGGAATCTGCTGGGTTTGGAGACTCCACACTGGGCCATGTGCCAGAGATAGAAATGCTCGGTCACAGGCCAGGTGAACATGGAGTGAGGCGGGAGACCCGGGAGATGGGAGTGATTGACTGCTTTTCTCTGGGGGCTCACTGAGGAGTGGGGCCCCGAGTTCTCGGCCCCTCCACGGTGGAGATTGAGAAGCCGCCATTTTGACTCTCGTCCTCCAAAGCTGTAGGGAAAGCTTGCAGGGAACAAAAGCTCCTGAGAGCAAACCTGAGCAGATTCCTTAGCCCAGACCCTGCAAGGGCGGGGCAATTCCGCCTCCAGCAAAGACATCTGAGAACCACTGTGACAGGCCCCTCCCCCAGAAGATCAGTAAGAACATCCAGCCAAGAACAAGTTTACCAATCAATGAGAATGGCAAAACTCCAGCACTAGGGGAAAATTCGTTGCTTTTTTCCCCATGATTCCTTAGTCTTTCAAAGTTAATTTAAAAAAAATTTTTTTTAAGATTTTATTTATTTATTTGACAGAGAGAGACACAGTGAGAGAGGGAACACAAGCAGGGGGAGTGGGAGAGGGAGAAGCAGGCTTCCCACTGAGCAGGGAGCCTGATGTGGGGCTCGATCCCAGGACCGTGGGACCATGACCTGAGCCAAAGGCAGACACGTAATATCTGAGCCACCCAGGTGCCTGCATTTTTTTCTTTTTCTTTTTCTCTTTCTTTCTTTCTTTTTTTTTTTTTTTGAATTTTTCTTCTTTCCTTTTTTCAACCAACATCTTATCAATTTCTTTTTAAAACTATTTTTTAATTTTCATTTTTACAGTCATATTCTATCCCTTCATTGTATTAAGCCTTATATCTTGTATATATGTATAAGTTTTTCTTACTTTAAAATTTTGGAATACAGTTTCTTCCAAGAGACCAAAATGTACCCTAAATCTAGTGTATGGCTTTGTTCTAGTTTCCCACTTGATCACATTCTCTCCTTTTTTTTTTTTTAATTTTTCTTCTTTCTTTTTTCAACCAAATTCTCATCTTATCAATTCCTTTTTTTAAATCTTTTTTTTAATTTTCATCCTTACACTTATATCCCATCCCTTCATTGTATTTACCCTTATTTTTGTATATATACAAGTTGTTCTTTCTTTAAAATTTTCAGAGGCACTTTCTTTTAACAAACCAAAAAAAAAAAAAAAAAAAAAAAGCCCCAAATCTAGTGTGTGGCTCTGTTCTATTCACCAGCCTGATCATAATCTTTCTTTTTTTTTTCTTCTTTCTTTTCCCCCTGGTTTTGGGTCTCTTCTGATTTGTTTAGTGTGTGTTTTTCTAGGGTCCTCATTATCCTTTTAGCATTTTGTTCTCTCATTCATCTGTTCTTCTCTGTACAAAATGACAAGATGGAAAACCTCACCTCAAAAAAAAGAACAAGAGGCAGTACCAACTGCCAGGGACCTAATCAATACAGACATTAGTAAGATGTCAGAACTAGAGTTCAGATGATGATTATAAAGATACTAGCTGGGCTTGAAAAAAGCATAGAATATACTAGAGAATCCCTTTCTGGAGAAATAAAAGAATTAAAATCTAACCAAGTTGAACTCAAAAAAGCTATTAATGAGGTGCAATAAAAAATGGAGGCTCTAACTGCTAGGATAAATGAGGCAGAAGAGAGAATTGGTGATACAGAAGACCAAATGATGGAGAACAAAGAAGCTGAGATAGAGATAAACAACTACTGGATCATGAGGGGAGAATTCTAGAGATAAGTGATACCATAAGATGAAACAATATTAGAATAATTGGGATCCCAGAAGAAGAAGAAAGAGAGGGGCAGAAAGTATATTGGAGCTAATTATAGTGAGAATTTCCCTAATTTGGGGAAGGAAACAGGCATCAAAATCCAGGAGGCACAGAGAACCCCTCTCAAAATCAATAAAAATAGGTCAACACCCCCACATTTAATAGTAAAACTTACAAGTCTAAGAGACAGAGAAAATCCTGAAAGCAGCTCGGGAGAAGAGGTCGGCAACATACAATGGTAGAAACATTAGATTGGCAGCAGACCTATCCACAGAGACCTGGCAGGCCAGAAAGGACTGGCATGATATATTCGGAGCACTAAATGAGAAAAATATGCAGCCAAGAATACTATATCCAGCTAGGCTGTCACTGAAAATACAAGGAGAGATAAAAAGCTTCCAGGACAAACAAAAACTAAAGAGATTTGCAAACACAAAACCAGCCCTACAAGAAATATTGAAAGGGGTCCTCTAAGCAAAGAGAGAGCCTAAAAGTAACATAGACCGAAAATGAACACAGACAATATACAGTAACAGTCACCTGACAGGGAATATAATGGCACTAAATACCTATCTTTCAATAGTTACCCTGAATGTAAATGGGCTAAATGCCCCAATCAAAAGACACAGGCTATCAGATTGGATAAAAAAACAAGACCCATCAATATGCGGTCTGCAAGAGACTCATTTTAGACCCAAAGACAGCCCCAGATTGAAAGTGAGGGGGTGGAAAACCATTTACCATGCTAATGGACATCAAAAGAAAGCTGGGGTGGCAATCCTTATATCAGACAAATTAGATTTTAAACCAAAGACTGTAATAAGAGATGAGGAAGGATTCTATATCCTACTTAAAGGGTCTATCCAACAAGAACATCCAACAATTGTAAATATCTATGCCCCTAACATGGGAGCAGACAATTATATAAGCCAATTAATAACAAAATCAAAGAAACCCATCGACAATAATACAATAGTAGTAGGGGACTTTAACACCCCCCTCACTGAAATGGACTGATCATCTAAGCAAAAGATCAACAAGGAAATAAAGGCTTTAAATGACACACTGGACCAGATGGACTTCACAGATATATTCAGGACATTCCATCCCAGAGCAACCGAATACACATTCTTCTCTAGTGCCTATGGAACATTCTCCAGAATAGATCACATCCTGGGTCAAAAATCAGGTCTCAACCACACCAAAAGATTGGGATATTTCCCTGGGAAAATAATATTTTCAGACCACAGTGCTTTGAAACTAGAACACAATCACAAGAGGAAGGTTGGAAAGAACTCAAATACATGAAGGCTAAAGAGCATCCTACTAAAGAATGAATGGGTCAACCAGGAAATTAAAGAAGAATTTAAAAAATTCATAGAAACAAATGAAAATGAAAACACAACTATTCAAAATCTTTGGGATGCAGCAAAGGCAGTCCTAAGAGGAAAGTAAATAGCAATACAAGCCTTCCTCAAGAAACAAGAAAGGTCTCAAATACATAACCTAACCCTACACCTAAAGGAGCTGGAGAAAGAACATCAAATAAAGCCTAATCCCAGCAGGAGAAGAGAAATAATAAAGATCAGAGCAGAAATCAATGAAATAGAAACCAAAGAACAGAACAATAGAAACCAAAGATCAGAGCAGAAATCGATGAAATAGAAACCAAAGAACAGATCAGCAAAAGTAGGAGCTGGTTCTTTGAAAGAATTAACAATTGATAAACCCCTGGCCAGACTTATCAAAAAGAAAAGAGAAAGGACCCAAATAAATAAAATCATGAATGAAAGAGGAGAGATCACAACCAATACCAAATAAATACAAACAATTATAAGAACATATTATGAGCAAGTGTGTGTCAAAAAATTAGACAATCATCGCTTCTCGGCCTTTTGGCTAAGATCAAGTGTAGTATCTGTTCTTATCAGTTTAATATCTGATATGTCCTCTATCCGAGGACAATATATTAAATGGATTTTTGGAGCAGGGAGATGGAATAGGAGCTTGCTGTGTCCACTCCACGCATCGACCTGGTATTGCAGTACTTCCAGGAATGGTACACCCCCTCGGGGGAAATAAACCAGTTTCTAAAATCAAAAAAAAATAAATAAAAATTAGACAATCTGTAAGAAATGGGTGCATTCCTAGAGATGTATCAACTACCAAAACTGAACTAGGAAGAAATAGAAAACCTGAACAGACCCAATAACCAGTAAGGAAATTGAAGCAGTAATCAAAGATCTCCCAACAAACAAGAGCCCAGGGCCAGATGGCCTCCCAGGGGAATTCTACCAAACATTTCAAGAAGAATTAATACCTATTCTTCTGAAACTGTTCCAAAAAATAGAAATGGAAGGAAAACTTCCAAACTCATTTTATGAGGCCAGCATCACCTTGATCCCAAAACCAAAGACACCATCAAAAAGGAGAATTACAGATCAATATCCTTGATGAACATGGATGCCAAAATTCTCACCAAAATACTAGCCAATGGGATCCAACAGTACATTAAAAGAATTATTCACCACGACCAAGTGGGATTTATTCCTGGGCTGCAAGGTTGGTTCAACATCTGCAAATCAATCAATGTGATACAATACATTAACAAAAGAGAAAGCAAGAATCATATGATCCTCTCAGTAGATGAAGAAAAAGCATTTGACAAAGTGCAGCATCCTTTCTTGATCAAAACTCTTCAGAGTGTAGGGATAGAAGGTACATCCTCAATATCATAAAAGCCATCTATGAAAAACCCACAGCAAATATCATTCTCAATGGGGGAAAAACTGAGAGCTTTTCCCTAAAGGTCAGGAACATGTCAGGGATGTCCACTATCACCACTGCTATTCAACATAGTACTAGAAGTCCTAACCACAGCAAGCAGAAAACAAAACAAAACAAAAAAATGGCAGCCGAATCAGCAACCAAGAAGTCAAACTCTCACTCTTTGCAGATGATATGATATTTTATGTGGAAAGCCAAAAAGACTCTACCCCAAAACTGCTTGAACTCATATAGGAATTCACTAAAGTGGCAGGATATAAAATCAATGCACAGAAATCAGTGGCATTTCTATACACCAACAACAAGATAGATGAAAGAGAAACTAAGGAGTTGATCACATTTACAATTGCTCCCCAAACGATAAGATACCTAGGAATAAATCTAACCAAAGAGGCTAAGAATCTGTACTCAGAAAAGTATAGAATACTCATGAAATAAATTGAGGAAGACACAAAGAAATGGAAAAACATTCCATGCTCATGGCTTGGAAGAACAAATATTGTGAAAATATCTATGCTTCCTAGAGCAATTGACATATTTAATGCAATCCCTATCAAAATATCATCCACTTTTTTCAAAGAAATGGAACAAATAATCCTAAAATTTATATGGAACCAGAAAAGACCCTGAATAGCCAGAGGAAGATTGAAAAAGAAAAGCAAACATGGTGGCATCACAATTCCAGACTTCAAGGTCTATTACAAAGCTGTAATCACCAAGACAGTATGGTACTGGCACAAAAACAGACACATAGATCAATGGAACAGAATAGAGAGCCCAGAAATGCACCCTCAACTCTATGGTCAACTCATCTTCCACAAAGCAGGAAAGAATATCCAATAGAAAAAAGACAGTCTCTTCAACAAATCATGTTGGGAAAATTGGACAGCCACACGCAGAAGAATGAAACTGGACCATTTGCTTACACCACACATGAAAATAGACTCAAAATTGATGAAAGACCTAAATGTGAGACAGGAATCCATCAAAATCCTAGAGGAGAACACAGGCAGCAACGTCTTCGACCTCAGCCACAGCAACTTCTTCCTAGAAACATCGCCAAAGGCAAGGAAAGCAAGGGCAAAAATGAACTATTGGGACTTCATCAAGATAAAAAGCTTTTGCACAGCAGAAGAAACATTCAACAAAACCAAAAGACAACCGACAGAAGGGGAGAAGATATTTGCAAATGACATATCAGATAAAGGGCTAGTATCCAAAATCTATAAAGAACTTCTTAAACTCAACACTGAGAGAACAAATAATCCAGTCAAGAAATGGGCAGAAGACATGAGCAGACATTTCTGCAAGGAGACATCCAAATGGCCAACAGACACATGAAAAAGTGTTCAACATCACTCGGCATCAGGGAAATACAAATCAAAACTTCAATGAGATACCACCTCACACTAATCAGAGTGGCTAAAATTAACAAGTCAGGAAACGACAGATGTTGGGGAGGATGTGGAGAAAGGGGAACCCTCCTACACTGTTGGTGGGAATGCAAGCTGGTGCAGCCACTGTGGAAAACAGTATGGCAGTTTCTCAAAAAGATGAAAATAGAGCTACACTATAACCCAGGAATTGCACTACTGGATATGTACCCCAAAGATACAAATGCAGTGATCCGATGGGGCACGTGCACCCTAATGTTTATAGCACCAATGTCCACAATAGCTAAACTGTGGAAAGAGCCTAGATGTCCATCAACAGATGAATGGATAAAGATGTGGTGTGTGTGTGTGTGTGTGTGTGATGGAAAACTATGCAGCCATCAAAAAGATTAAATCTTGACATTTGCAATGAGGTAGCTGGAACTAGAGGGTATTATGCTGAGCAAAATAAGTCAATCATAGAAAGACAAGTATCATATGATCTCACTCATATGAGGAAATTGAGAAATAAGACAGAAGATCATAGGGGAAGGGAGGGAAAAATGAACAAGATGAAACCAGAGAAGGAGACAAGCAATAAGAGACTCCTTCTCAGGAGACAAACTTAGGGTTGCAGGAGTGGAGGGGGGTGGGAGGGATAGGGTGCCTGCGGAATGGACACTGGGGAGGTTATGTGCTAAGGTGAGCACTGTGAACTGTGTAAGACTGATGAATCACAGGCCTGTACCCCTGAAACAAATAATACCTTTAATGTTAATTAAAACAAGAGTTAATACATGTCAAGAAAGCAATGAATAAAAGGAGTTGTGTGAAGGAGATAATTCCTGTGTCAACAGAAAGGGTAGGTTAGAAATGATATTGAGGAGGGAGTATAAGGCAGAAAGTACAGCTGAGGGATGATGCAATGGCAGTGGGATGAGGCCTAGTTGAAGACTGTCAGTGTGGGGAGGAACAAGAAGGAAAGAGAGCAGTGAGTCTGAAATTATTCAGGAGCCTTGCCTTACAGGATTGTGTAGGTAAATAATACAGAAGAGACGGGTTTCAGAGAAAAAATGTTCAGGTTTATACTGATTGAGTTCAAGACATAGTGCACAGTGTATTGGCTTGTCACTTCCTCATCCCTCTACCAGGGTTTGAATTATGGCTCCACCACTTACTATCTGTGATGCCATGGGCAAGTCTCTGAAATTCTGTGCCATAGTCTCCTCATCTAAAGTGAGAGTAATGATAGTGTCTACATCTTGAAGTTGTTTTCAGTATTTTCTTATATATATATATGGAGAGAGAGCATGAGTGCGAGTGGCAGAAGGGACAGAGGGAGAGGGAGAGAGAGAACCCCAAGCAGGCTCCATCCATGCCCAGCATGGAGCCGAACTCAGGGCTCAATCTCAGGACCCTGAGATCATGACCTGAGCCGAAATCAAGAGTTGGACACTTAACTGACTGAGCCACCCAGGAGCCCCATGATTGTTTTCAGTATTAAATGAATTCATTGTCTATAGCTATTATTATTGTTATTATTATTTTATATGGATGCTCAACAATCCCTTATCTAATCAATCACTTTTCCCAACACAGCTTGAACAAAAAGTAGTATTTGGCATCTTTCTGAATTTGTACCTGTATTTAAAACTGATAAAAAGCAATAACTCTATAGTATAAAATATACATATTTAATTTGAACATATTTACTTTTTGCTAAGTAAATGATTCTGCTTTCTCAGTTCCTAATCAGAGTTATTTGATTTCTTTTATTTCTGCTTTGCTGTATAGCTGACATCCTCAGGAAACTCAGTTGGAATGGTTATATAATAAAGTCAAATTCCTCAAATTAGAATACATAGGTTTTTTTCAGAGATAGAATATAAACACTCTTTACAAAACTTTTCTCTTCCCTCTCTCTTCCCATGCTAACATGGCATATTTATAGTTCACTCTGTCACACTTCTATTAAGGCAACAAATTTTCTCTTAGCTGTTTTTTTGTTTTGTTTTGTTTTGTTTTTACTTCCCTGTAAAAAATATTTTCTTATTGCTCTTTTTTGATTTATAAATTTTAGACCTTATCTATATTTACTTGCTGCTATTATATGTTATGATTACATATGTTATATGTTTAATACATTACATAGTAATACATTATGGTATATAAGGATTCTCTTCTGTTAACTCACCCTGCCATTTCTCCTCCCCTAAGAATTAACCTCTAGGTAATTCTATCAAATGTTAAATATAAATATTGTTAATTATAGATCAAATGATATACTCATTATCTTTCCTTTCTTTAAAACTGGTTCAACTTTTTAATATTTCACTTGTTTTGTGGTCTGTGTGCCTGAACTTAATTTTCCCTGATAATTCATAACTCCCCATTCCCCCAGAAGTATATTTCCCAGAGTACTCCGTCTTTCTATCTTGCTCCAATTTGGACTGTTTAGTCTTAAGCACTGTTACATATCTGTTATCCTCAGACTCTCTGATAATGTATTTAATTTTTCTTTTTTTCTAAGATTTTATTTATTTATTTTGAGAGAGAGAGAGTGCGCACACAGGAGAGCGAGTGAGCACGAGCAAGGAGGAGGAGCAGAGGCAGAGGGAGAAGCAGAGAGCCTGATGTGGGGGCTCCATATGGGGCTCCAATGGGGAACTGGATGTGGGGCTCTATCCCAGGACACTGGGATCATGACCTGAGCGGAAGGCAGACGCTTAACGGACTGAACCATCCAGGCGCCCCTCTCTGATAATGTATTTATTGCTTCCTGGATGTCGTATGTTTCTCTTTTTTGCTTCTTTCTTTCCTTTTTAAGGAGTAGTCTCAAAGGAATTAGTAGGGCATTCATGGAATGAAAAACTTACAATTTTTCTGACTACTTGCTTATTGAGAATGTTTTTAATTTAACTTTTATTTGATTGACATGTTGGTTGAATATAACATTCTGAGTTAAAACTCATTTCCTTCCAGAATTTTAAAGCCTTTCTTCTCTTGTCCTCCATCATCTATTGCTGCTTTTAAAAACTCTAATATAGGGGCCCCTGGATGGCTCAGTCGGTTAAGCCTCTGCCTTCAGCACAGGCGATCAAGCCCCATGTTGCGATCTCTGCTCAGTGGGAGCCTTCTTCTCCCTCTCCAAGCCACTCCCCCTGCTTGTACTCTCTCTTTCTTTGTTAGTAAATAAATAAAATCTTAAAAAAAAAACTCTAATATAATTCTAATTCTTTCCTTTGAATTTTTTTGGGGGTTTTGATATTTCTTTATTCATTATCTTTAGAAGTTTTTGTAGCTTCTTTTTATTCTAAAGATCTGATATCTTATATCAGTATGCATTGGTGTTGGCATTTTTTATTTGTGGTGCTGGGGGAGTATTTGGCCACTTCGATTTGGAGGAGGATGCTCTTTAATTCTGCATAGTTCTGTGCTGGATTCTCTATGGCCAAAGCAATAGCATCACAACCACTTTCTACTCTCTCCTGTGCGTGGTAGAGGAGAATGATCAAAATCCCTTCCCGGACAGCTGTGACAGATTCCAATCTGTCAATGAGAGCCACTCCAGGGAGAGTTGCATGCACATTGGGCAAATGGTAAACTTTTTCTTTTTTTAAGATTTTATTTATTTATTTTGAGAGAGAGAGAGAGAGAGCGAGCGCAGAAGAGGGGGAGGGGCAGAGGCAGAGGGAGAGGGAGAAGCAGGGTCCCCGCTGAGCCGAGAGCCCGATGCAGGGCTCCATCCCAGGACCCCGGGATCGTGACCTGAGTCGAAGGCAGATGTTTAACCAACTGAGACACCCAGGTGCCCCAAACTCTTGAATCAGGATGGCCAACACTAAAATCAATAGCAGTGATCCACCTTCTGTAAGATTCTTGATTTATAGTAACTACCAGGCGAAGCTTCTGAGGATCACCCACTTCGGCAGCTGAGTCTTGTGAGCAGGGAGTTGAGGCTTTCAGATGCCAGATACTGCCTGAAAATCTCCAGCCTCTGTACTTCCAGAGTAGCAGCGGATAGCAAAAGTGGTTGGGGCTCATGAGAGTTCTGAGACTCGCAGTAGGTGCATGGAGAGCTTTTGGGTATCTCCTCTCCTCTTAGCCACATTTTTCCTGTACCACTGTGCCCCCTTTCAAGGGCTGTGCACATCTCTAATTTTCTGTATTGAAAAATTTACTACTTGGAATATCAAAAATTGCTTCTTTTTTCTTGAATAAGTTTGGCTAAGACACCTTCTTTTGCTGTTTCCTTGATAATCACTTTCTTTTGATTGTCGCTGCCTACACTTTTTAGAATTTCTGCTTTTCCATTAATGGAATTCTTATATTGATGCACTTTATTTTTATTTATTTTCTACTGTTTCATTTCTTTATCTTTTGGTTGTACACTTAGGAAAATTTTTTTTTATTGTGTTCTTTCATCATTTTAGTGCTTTTCTTTATTTTAGCTCTCATCTTTTTCTTTTTTTAGACTGTGCCAGTGGAGGGGGAGAGGCAGAGGGAGAGAGAGAGAAAGAATCTTAAGCAGGCTCCGTGCCCAGAGTAGAGTCCAACTTGGGGAAGGATCTCAGGACCCTGAGATCACGGCCTGAGCCAAAATCAAGAGTCAGACACTTAACCGAATGAGCCACCCACACGCCACCTACTGTCATATTTTTCATTTTGAATAGTTATTTTCTGATCTCAGATTGGTCTCCATAGCTTCCAATCTTTTATAAATGCTATATCATTTTCAGGATATTTAATTGTTACAATTTTTGTTGGTGTTTACCTTCTGTTCCCTGTATGTGTCTTTATACCCTTAGTTTCCCCCCCCCCCCTTTTTTAAGTTAGTGTCTGTAGTATGGGAGGCATTCCACAAATATTTGATCCTTGGATTACCATTTAAAAGTGCAAAAGCTCAATGGAAGTTGCATTGATGGGGCTGGTGAATAAATGGATTTTGATAAAAGTTGCTCAGTTACAGAGCTGTCTTTTAAAGGATCCTTAATTGCCATTATCCAGAGAACTTTCTTGGCACTTAGTTTTGTTGGAGAATAATTGTCTCTTCTCCCCCAGGGGCTAATACTGGCTAGAAATTTTCTGTGAGTTAGAAAGGGGAAGCCTGGGGTCCTTGTTGTGAAATGTGCCAAATTTAATAAATCTCCTGTTTCTCATCCCATAACTCACTCCTTCCATCTGCCATGGCTGAGGTGCCTGAAAAGGGGGGCATAGGTTGTTCAATTTCTGTAGAGAATAGATTACTAGTCTTATGCCTAGGTGGCATACTTTAGGCCAGACTCCGATATGCCAAGTATTTGCAACTCCTGAGTCTCCTTTGGTGTTTTCTTAAAACAAACAAATTATAGTTTATCTCTTTTCTGCTCTGCCTATCTTTTTACCACCCTCTGTCTCCTTTCTATCTTTTAAAAATGTAGTTATCAGCTCCTTTCCACTGAAGTCACTTCTCCCATTTTATTTGAACTTGTAGTTTTGTATCTTTTAAATTCTAGATTGTCTTTTTATGGAGGACTTGGGAAGGAAAAGATAAATGCATATGGTTAATCTTCCATGTTCAGTTGGAAATCCCAGAGCCTATTACTTATTCACTATGATACACTGCTTTACAGTGCTACTTATTCTGGGGAGCAGTAGAGGAGGGTAGAGCAAGGACTGAGGAGAACAGAGGTTAAACTTGACAAGGAAATTCCTTTTCTACTCTATGATTAGTCCTATTTCAGATCAAAACAGAGGTTAAACTTGAAAAGGAAATTTATTTTCTACTATGATTAGGCCTATTTCAGATCAACTTAGTGTAAATGCTCAATCTTAGAAAAATTTTCTTTTTATTCTTATTCCATAGAACAATTGAATGTAAGGCAGCTGGTGGACAAGTCTTACGTAATTAGTGTCCATTCTATTGTGCTGTATTCTCTGGGCCTATGTGGTGCCATCACTTGCCCAGCCTGCGCATCCAAATGCTGCTGAAGTCAAAGCAAGTAAAATCATATCTGTTCTCTGTTCTCCTGCATCAGCACCATTGGAACCATGGAAGCCTTACCTAACACACATTACTCTGCCATTTCTTTGTGGCTGCTGATGCCCCATGTTGGGATGTGTGGACCTTGGGTAGCAGTTTCTACCTGGAGTTACAAATAGGAAATTAGAAGAGTTGTCCTTTCTCAGGTTTTCCCCAAGCCTATTAAGACTTTGAACCTGCCACTGGAATCAGCTTCCTAGCATCTCACCTCCTAATAATACTATTCCTTGATCTATTTGTCAATAGTGGAAGAATACTTATGTTTTAAACCTTTTCTGTTCTTTTTTTATTTTATTTTTTGAATAGGCATCTCTCTTATACTCTGTGTTCTAGTTACCTATGACTGACAATAGTGTCCTTTGTTCTGAGCTGTCCAGGCCTAGATTAAATATGTAAGAGAAGCTGAGAAAAGTGAATACAATAAGATAAAATGATATAAAATGACATTCATTATTATATCGTTTTCATCATGTATCAGCTATTCTCTTGCATGCTCCTGATTTACACATGAGAATCAGGGCAATCTGTGAGCATATATTACCTCTCTTAACCCAGTAATGCACAGATACTTGCTTCTAGATTTTTCTTCACATTAAGGTGTTCATCATATCTTCCAACTTATGGGGATTTGCCAGTATTTTTGTTTTTTTATCTTGTTTCGTTCAGCTGCAGGGGGTGGTTGGAAGTTTGGGAGGAGGTGATAAAAAGATATTCTGCAGTTTGCATCACTTTTTAATTATATATAAAATATTGTTTAATTTTTTTTAACTTAGAAGCAAGTACTTGGCATTTGACTTGTCTGAATAATTTTTGACAACTTCTTGTAGAATACACCTCTAACAATTTGAACAGAAGAGACTTGAGAAAGAACAGAATTTATGAGTGTTCTTAAATTATTTTTTCTACCATGTCTGTTAACTTTCTATAATCTATACTGTAGAGTGACTCCATTAGATTTCATTCCATCATATTCAGTTTTGAGAGCCTATTTTCTTTCATGTTGCTAATGTGCTACAGTTGAGTCACATGGAAGGTAAATATAAGGAGGTCAGAGGTTATTGTACATTAGCTTCCTCAACTGAATTGTGTAAAGAAATAAATAAGAATAGTTTCCCAACTTGAAAATTCTTTATAAACCACTGTATTGTGCATCCAAAAATACATAATAGAATATACAATGATTGCAGTTGTACGATTTTATACTGTTAGTATTTAAAATGTACAAACACCATGATACATTTTCATTCATTCTTTTTTTCTTTTTCATGTTCTATCTTTGTGCAATTTTGATCAAAGCAAATTACATTTCTTTCTGAATTTTCCCTTGACTTTCTAGTGGGCAGAATGCCAATACTACAGTTTAAATAAATAAAAAACTTCCCTCAAAGTGGGAAAATCAGAAATACATGCTGTGTCTGGTAGCAGAATTAAAGTCTTTTAAGTGTAGAAGTTGAATTGCTTCTTTCTTAATCACAATATTAAAGTGTGTACAATTATTAAATCACAATGGAATAGATATGAATATTTTACTTACATCAAACACTGCCTGCAGTATGCTTGAATAGTTATTCCTGAAATATTATGCAAAAAAGAACCTAAATTATTTATTGAACTCTTGAAGTGTTTAGTGTTTCTGACTATAACAAGGTACTATCGTTTATTCACAGTTGTCAACTTTGGATTAATTCAAGGGTTAATTATCCGTTTTATGATTTGTCCATATGTCCCTCCTCCTTCTGTCTGCCTGTTGACCATCTTATTTGATGGCACCTGAACCATGGCATATAAAAGGAACTAGTGTTAGATGAAATGCAGTATGCTTCTATTAAGTGTAAAATGCCTATATGAAAAGGTTGAATAGTACTAGAATTGATTTTTTTTAACTTGGATCTGAATTAGCCTGTAGTCACTTGTTAAATGTCATATCGAAGTGCATTTCTGTCAAAAATGCTCTCTGAGAAGAATTTTTATTACTAATAATGACAATAAATAAATTGAATTTGTTTTCAAGAATGAAGATGCACTTTGATATATTATTTTAAAAATTTTATTGTTATGTTAATCACCATACATTACATCATTAGTTTTTGATGTAGTGTTCCATGATTCATTGTTTGCGTATAACACCCAGTGCTCCATTCAATATGTGCCCTCTTTAATACCCATCACCAGGCTGACCCATCCTCCCACCCCCCTCCCCTCTAGAACCCTCAGTTTGTTTCTCAGAGTCCATCGTCTCTCATGGTTCATCTCCCCCTCCAATTCCCCCCCAATTCTTCCCCTCCTGCTATCTTCTTCTTCTTTTTTTTTTTCTTAATATATATTGCATTATTTGTTTCAGAGGTACAGATCTGTGATTCAACAGTCTTGCACAATTCACAGCCCTCACCATAGCACATACCCTCCCCAATGTCTATCACCCAGCCACCCCATCCCTCCCACCCCCCACCACTCCAGCAACCCTCAGTTTGTTTCCTGAGATTAAGAATTTATTTAAGCACTATAAAACAAGCTATTTAGTCATTTAAAATTATACATAACAATTCTATGTGTGAGGAAATGATTACACTACACATATTCCCTTATCCATGTGTTGAAATTTTTAAAGAATTTTAGAATTTATTTTATTTATAAGGGAAAATATAAATATTCTTGCTTTAGCACAAAGAAAGAATTAGTATTTTTTTTTCTGTAACACAGAAGAAGGAAATGAAAACACAATTATCTTGAATAATCATCTAAACCATTTGGTGGCAGCTCACTATCTGGATGGCAATAGATTCAAACCTGAAGATAAAAAATGATACCCTTTTAAGTCCTGAAAATGTTTTGTATCTCCATTTATTTGCCTAACATTAAAAAAAAAACCCACAATAACTAGGTTTTTGTAATGCTTTTTCATATTACATACTACAGGTTGTGGCTGCTGTGCGTTAGTTGATTAACCTTGATTAAGTTCCCACTCCCTTTAGTCATTTGAGTTTGGTACCTCAGCGTCAACTGTTGTTAAATTGGAATGCCAGGAGGGAATGAACAAATACGCCTGGTTTTAGCTCCTGTATTTGGGAAGAAGAAGGGGTTTTGAAATCCCAGCAGTTACATTTCTCACAGTTTAAGTCTTCCCTAATGCTAAGAAATTGTTTTCTCCTTAATATGTACCTGTTCATTAAACTATACACCCGGCCAAGAATGATTATATAACAGCTATGCATCAGTATCACTCTGAAAAATTAGCTTATCTGAGTCCAACATATGTCTTGAGATTTTATTTTATTAGTTAATGTGAGGAAACTCATTCTCCAAAATCATTTTGGTTAGAGAAAATTCAGTGGCAGTGAGAAGACCTTGACTTTTTTTCTCTCCCCACCCTTGAAATGATATTTATTGTGGTAGGGCAAGCTTTTATACTTACCTTTTCTGTTTCATATTTTTCTTTTTTTTTTTTTTTTTTAAAGATTTTATTTATTTGAGAGAGAGAGAATGAGAGAGAGCAAGCACATGAGAGGGGGGAGGGTCCGAGGGAGAAGCAGACTCCTTGACGAGCAGGGAGCCCGATGCGGGACTCGATCCCGGGACTCCAGGATCATGACCTGAGCCGAAGGCAGTCGCCCAACCAACTGAGCCACCCAGGCGCCCCTGTTTCATATTTTTCGACTGTAAAATGAATAAAGTCATAATTACTACCTGCCTAACTTAAAGAGTGTTATAAAAGTTCATGAGATGAAAGCCTTAAAACATTTTGATCTCTTTAGATCAAAGGTACTTCATAAATATGAAGTAGTTTTATATTTTTAAATTAAGTTGAATAGGGTGTACATTATATCTAAATCATCACTTACCACTCCTTATAAATACAAAATAATCTAATTAGCACAGTAGCCCTTCTACTTTTGCTTTGTGAGATATGAAAAGACAAAGGCACCCCTCAACATAGAGAAGATTAAGCTCCTGGAATTTTAGAGAGGAGATAGCCTTCTGCTCTTTGCTATTCCTAGTGTATTTGTGAGATTACAGTTAAATAATCTGGTCCTATAGCATAAAAATGAAATGAGAGAAAATACTTTATTAATTAAGACAAAGGAATGTATGTGTCCTTTATCTAGTTAAAAAATATATCTTTCTGGGGCACCTGCGTGGCTCAGTTGGTTAAGCTTCTGACTCTTGATTTTGGCTCAGGTCATGATCTCAGCGTCGTGAGATTGAGCCCTGCATGGAGCTCTTTGCTCAGCGGGAAACAAAGAGCTTGTCCCTCTCTCTCTGCTCCTCCTTGCTCTGTTTCTCCCTCTAAAATAAATAAATAAAATTTTTAAATGAAGAAAATATGCCTTTCTACAAATACATGAAAAGAACAATGAACTAACTTACAAATTATCTTAAACCCATTTTGTTATGGTTGACCACAATAAACTGATTAAATAAAAACATAAACAAGCATTAGGAAGGTCAGTATTACCTAAAATATGGAAAACATGGCTGGGACAGTTATTTGTCATTCTTTTGGTGGTATAGCATCTAAGCCTTTCTTGACATTTTGGGCATTCCCCACTGTGTGAGTTAAGCCAGAAGCCAAAGTATGCCAACTACTAGAGAAGTTGAAAATAATAGAAACTCACTTTCCCACCACGCTTTGCAGCAAAGACATATATGTGACCCAAGCTTTTCCAAGGAAATTTGTTCACCCCACAAAATGGAATCTAGTGTGCAAATATGTGTGACCTAAGAGGCTCTCACCAGAAAGTTTCCTAGCTGTCAGTGGCAGCACTGGTGTTTAGAAATGTAGAATCTGCCATGTCAGTTACAATATTTATCATCTTAACAGCTGTGGCACATATGTCCTCAGATGGGTCAGTACAGTGCACATTTGGGTGTGTTCTTCCTGTCTGTGTATCCTCAAACTTACATTTCTAGTTGCCCTAGCACCTATGTGAACTAACCAAATCTGATTTTATTTTATTTTTTTAAGATTTCATTTGTTTATTTGAGAGAGAGAGAGAGAGAGCAAGAACGTGCACAAGCTGGGGGAGGGGCAGAGGGAGAAGGAGACTCCCCACTGAGCAGGGAGTCTGAGATCCCCAGGACCCTGAGATCATGACCTGAGCCGAAGGCAGACACTTAACTGACTGAGCCACCCAGGCTCCCCAACCAAATCTGATTCTTCTGTTATCAGAGAGAAGGGTTTATATAGCACCTAATTTAGATTTATGACTGAATCAAACTAGAATTAATAGCTATATGGTAATATTAACCACATTAAAATCCATTTAACATAGTATTGACAAAATATTGTCATTTTAATAATCAGAATGAAAGAAGATCCACAAGTTATATTAATAAAATTTCAGGAAATAGATTGGATTATCTTAATCAGGTCTTAATAAATAATGTTTTATTTAAGTGGAAATATTTTATCATATTTTGTAGTGGAAAAAAATAGATGAACCTCTGAGCCTGTGAAATGAATCGATATCTGGCTTTTGTACTTTTTACCATGTGGCCTTGGGTAAGTCATTTAGCCTTTCTGACTCTTGACTCCCTCAGATGGAGATTAAGGGAGGTACTATTTATATTATATGATTGTTGGATTAGAGGTAATATATTATAAATGCTTAGCATAGTGTCTAGAGCATAATTGGTATCCACACAATTATATTACATGATATATTATTGGATTTTAACAAATTATTTTCTCAAATTGTTTTCTGTTGATACGGGTTTTAGCTCAGTGTGGTTCTTTTTTTTTTTTTTTAAGATTTTATTCATTTATTTTGAAAGAAAGAGAGAGAGTATGAGCAGGGGGGAGGGGCAGAGGGAGAGAAAGAATCCCAAGCAGACTCCATGCTGAGCATGGAGCCTGACATGAGGCAGGATCTCATGACCCTGAGATCATGACTTGAGTCAAAATCAAAAGCCGGATCCTTAACCAACTGAGCCACCTAGGCTCCCAGCTCAGTGTGGCTCTTAAACATATATAGGGTGGATTATGAGTCAATCTGCCTTTGTGTGCCACCACTTGATAATTATAGTTCCTGTCCTTGATGCTTTGGTGTCTCTGTTATATAGATGATTGTATATTTTTATATATACAAGAATAGGGGAATACTGATTAAAAATCTATTACGTTGGGATGCCTGGGGGGCTCAGTTGGTTAAGTGTCTGACTCTTGATTTCAGCTCAGGTCATGATCTCAGGGTCCTAGGATCAAGCCCTTCATCGGGCTCCATGCTCAGCATGGAGTCTGTTTGAGATTCTCTCTCTCCCCTTCCCTCTGCCCCTCTCCCCACTCACATACTCTCTCTCTCTAAATAGAAATAAAATCTTTTGTTTAAATTGTATTGTAAAACATGAAAAACACTTTTGTAAAGTGTGACCATTCATGTTTGTATTTTATATCCTTCCTGAGCAACAGTGACGAACACTATAGGTTGGCTACCCTACCTTAATTTTCCATTTTACTTGATTGCTTAAGTTCAAGCTGAAGATCTGTGAAATAAAGAGATATGTTATCTCTTCTAATACCTTCAACATTGCCTCTTCACACTGACTTTAGATACCCTTTGATACAACACTAGTCTTTGATAATTTCCTTGCTATGTAATCTAACAAGATGTGCTAGACTTATCTTGTATTTTCTGCCCCAGATGCATCTATCTCTCTTTATTCACACTGAATAGTCTATAGCTTTCAAGTACAGAAAGGATAAAAGCATTAGAATTTCACATAATTATTCACTGGCTTAATTGTACATTTCATGTAGCCTATTTTCATTTAATAATACCAATACTACTACAACCATTATGATTCAAAACAAAAATTATGTAGTTTTTCATATGTACTCCTCATTTCACTGCATTTTAAAGTAGTCATATATCTACATCCTCAGAGCATATATTCTCTACATAATAGTTCTTCTGTTTTAAAACCCTCATTTAGTTTTGGTACTAAATGCAAATTTTTATCTACTGTTTACTGTGAATCTTTATGTCAGTGTCTACCTAAGTCATTTTGTTTCTGTGAAATTTGAGCCCTCCAGTGGTAGGGTTTAAAAGAGGAGATCAACTCTTAAACAATTAATTTTACTAGAAATAGGACTTAGCTTTTTCTAAACTCATCTCCAAAGTCAGTAGTTTGAAACCATCTGTTCGAGTGCTCCCTGGTGTTTATTGCTTTAATCTAGTATATGGGTAGGTTCTTAACTTGGTTCAAATTATACTGATCTGTTCTCTGTACATATCCACCTTCTTCCTGACCTCCCCCGGCAACCCCCCCCCACCTCCAAAAAAAGGGAAAAGGAAATAATTAAATCCACACATGCAGATTTCACTAAACTTTTTCTAAGGGGATAGAGAGAGCATTGTATGTTAGATATATCTGATATCCCAGTTGTTTTTAAGTTATCTAACCATTGAAGGTATAAGTCAGTGGTGAAGTAATAGGTATTTTCTCAATGGATTTTTTTTTATCTCTCAATATCTTCTATCTCTTAAAGATAGTGCATTTGTCATCCCCTTCAAGGAAGAGTGAAAAAATACTATGGTCTAGGTTAAGAAATTTCTGGTTGTTATACTGTTTTATTGTTATTATTTTATTATTTCCAATATAATCACTATTTTTAACTAAATTTAAAAGAAATTTTCTTCATGAATTCCACTTCTTTGCCAATATTTTATAGATAACACTGAAAATGTAAAACAGCAGGATACTCTTTAATTCAAATAAAGAGAAGAATGACTACCAATTAGAATTGCATCTCCTAGAGGATATTTTATATCTCCCCGTGAAGAGCAATATATGACTGATGCATAAGTTTTAATTATAATGTGAAAAGGGACTTTTATTTATTTCAATATTCTTTCATCAAAATGAAATGTTGTTTTCCATTTTTTCAGTACTAAATTAATACTAATACTAAAATATATACTTGATGGATACATTTTATTGATAGGTGTATATTGGCTATATTTACATATACTATATATATGATTAAATAAATGTATTCCACCTTTGCCTATAGTACAACAGACTCTGGCACAAATGCTCCTCCAGCACCACAAAAGAGGAGATGTTTGTTTGTTTTACTAATGATTTTAAGTACCAGGAACCATATCTGGAACATATTTGGTTCTCCACAAATAGTTGAGTGATTTTTCCTAATATATCACTTCCTCTCCATCTACCCCCTTTTCAGGAAAAAGACAATGGACATAGTATTGGATTTTGCTATAGTATTGTGCTTAACTCATGATTTAGGGGTTTGGAAGAATAATTTTGTATAGAAGAACATAATATAGTATATATTGGAAAATAGTGTATATTATGTAAGATTGCTTTAATGATATTTTTATATAACATTTAAATTTGTTTCAAGCTAAAATACTCCATGTCCTTGAGGATTTATAGTGTGTACTAAACTTAGGGTCAGGGTATAATTCTTTTTCATACCACTGGAGGAATGACCTTTGTGATTAATACTGCCATGGTGTTGATGAATTACATGGCTGTGACTGTATATTTCCTTAGTCTGAGGGACTGGAAGTGAAGGCAAATGGGTAGAACTTAGTTCACATTTCCATATAAGAACTATTTCCTAATAAATACTTATCTGCATTAGAAATATTTATTTGTTGTCCAGGGTATGACCTGCCTATTTTTGTGGCTTAAATCCACATATTTATTAGTCCATGAAAGAGCTGGACTTTGTATTGTGCAAGGACTCTCTGTATGCAATATGGTATAGAAACAACAAGCCTAAGGAGAACCTCATATTTTCCAACATATTTTTACACTATAACCCGTGTAACTTACTTCTCAGTCGCCTTTTACTTGAAGGTGTCATTGAATACCTAATTGGCTGAGCTTTGCAAAGTCTCAACCTGACTTAGATCTTTTACCCAGAGACCCAAACAGGTCATATGCTAATGAGTTTATAAACAGTAGCATTCTTATCTCAAGAGAGATTGTTTTAACCTCAGTTGTGAGGCAGAACCTCATTTCTCTGTTCACTTCAAGGTAATTTTCTACTAATCAATCATACCAGATTGACTACTCTTGTCATTTTGTCAGTTATTCCCACATTGGTAGCTTTGTATCAGAATCTGCTAACTTCAGATGTCCAATAATTTGTAATTTTCTGTCTTCAGTACTAATCACAGGTGTTTGGGGTCATCACCACAGAGGAATTGTTGTATTAGTATCTCAAGCACACGCCTCTCATTCTTGGCCTTATATAGAAAGATATGGCATTCCCAGGGACCTGCTTCATAATAGCTCAAACTCCTTGGTGTTTGTTTAAGTAAAGCTTAATTCCCTTACTAAGTTTTTGATTGATCTGATGTCAGGCTTAGCTAGCACTTGGTTGCATGGTTAGCAATTCTTGAATATCCTGAGAACCATGCCCTCCAGTGGTAGGGTTTAAGAGAGGAGATCAACTCTTAAACAATTACTTTTACTAGGAATAGGATTTAGCATTTTCTAAACTCTATGGATAAAAAGTGTATTCTAACTTATTTACATAAATATCTAGTTAGATGGTCCTCTGAATTTTTTTCAGCTCAGAATTCCAAGTCCATTATATTGTCTATAAGGGCAATTTGTTTATAAACTATCATGATTCCCCTCTTACATATTCAATAATATTTTATTTTGAACAAATTATTTAGTATTTTTTGTTTGTTTTCTACTTTTCCTTCACTGTTGCTGCAATAACATATGTTTGTTTTATTTGAAGTTGTAGATGAGAAATAACATCTTGGTTTATTATGGGATACATACAGGGGACCACTGTTGCTTCACTTATGACTTATTTTGGCCAAAAAACGGATCCAAATTCATAATGTTTACCCATTCCTCTTAGGATGAAGAAACCTGAGCTGAGAGATTCTATACTGTTCATTTACTGGTATCCACATCTTTCCACATCTTTCTTTGACTTGCAGGAAGAACATTTCTAAAAGTGTGATTTGGCCAACTGATACTTAGAGTAATTTGCCACAGCAACCGACACAGCCCTCATACTTAGGAGAGCCTGTGACCCTGGTTCTAGTGGCAACAATGAAATGTAGTTCCCGTGTCCACTATGGTAGATTGTATTACCGTTCTTAAGTATCTGTTTTCCTATTCTGGAAGAGGTGTTCATTCCTTCCCCTACTGAAGTCAGGTTGGCCATGTTAACGCCTTTGGCCAGTGAAATGTAAATATCAATTCTGGGAAGATGCTGTATGAGCACTTTGTGTGTCACCAGATGTTCTCTCTCTATGTTCTGTTGAGTGCAGTGCTCCAAATAGAGTGAAAATATTGGTCTGAGTCCTGGGGTGAGGATAATTAGAGTCCCTTCCATGTTTACAATACTTATTAACTAAAAATGGGCATGTAATATAAGTGAGAAATGAACTTTTATTGTTATAGGCCACTATACTTGTTTTTCTTAGACCTTACTTATAGCTAACTCCTATTAGAGGAAATATCAAAGTCCCCAATTTACTAGTCAAGGTATTTCCATATTCTCTAGGTCTATATCATTATTTCGATATTCCACATTCCATATTCCACATCTTAGCATATAGAAAATTATTGCTTTCCATTGAGCCAACTTTTTTTTGTTTGCTTGTTTTTTCCTCCACTCCTAATGTAGTAGCATGTATCTTATAATTTCTTCTGTTGAGGTGACGTTTGTGACAGCAAGTGAGGTATCTTTACTTTCCAGTGATTTTCAATCATATAGTGGGTGGACTACACTGTGAATCATGTATCTTCCTAGTGTTTAAAACATTTGGCACGGGGCGCCTGGGTGGCTCAGTCGTTAAGCGTCTGCCTTCGGCTCAGGTCATGATCTCAGGGTCCTGGGATCGAGCCCCACATCAGGCTCCCTGCTCTGCGGGAAGCCTGCTTCTCCCTCTCCCACTCCCCCTGCTTGTGTTCCCTCTCTCGCTGTGCCTCTCTCTGTCAAATAAATAAATAAAATCTTTAAAAAAATAAAAAAATAAAAAAATAAAACATTTGGCACTATGACTAGTTTTCCAATGTATGTGCTGTATGATTCAAAAATAACAACTGGAACCTCCTTATTAGGCAGGAGGAGACTACCTGTTTTAGGATCTTGTTTCCTTCTTAGAATTCCTTTAACCTGTTATAGACATATTACTTCAATTTAATTATGGAATAATTAAGTATAAATGCCTAACTGATGGGATAGAGACCACGAAATATTCAATTCATAATTGAATGTATTGGTAAAAAAATAATCCAATCCTAATGTTGAATTTCTAAACTCACTAGAACTCAATACAAATTGCAGTCATGTTTTAAAATGTGGGACTTTAAAAACCTCTTTTTTTTTAAAGGTTTTATTTTACTTGAGAGAGAGAGAAGGAGAGCACATAGGGAGATGGAGAAGCAGGCTCCCTGCTGAGCAGGGAGCTCCCAACATGGGGCTTGATTCCAGGACTCTGGGATCATGACCTGAGCCGAAGGCAGATGCTTAAGGCAGACACTTAACTGACTGAGCCACCCAGGTGCCCCAAAACCTTTTTTTTAAGATTGATTTATTTATTTTAGAAAGCATGAGTGGGAGGGGCAGAGGGAGTGGGAGAGAGAATCTCAAGGAGACTCCATGCTGAGCGCAGAGCCTGACGCGGGGCTCGATCTCACCACCCTGAGATCACAACCTGGGCCAAAATCAAGAGTTGGACGCTTAACCAACTGTGCCATCCAGGCACCCCTAAAGACTTCTTTAAAATCTTTTGGCTTCTAATCCAATTTCTAAACAATATAATGAGAAGTTTTAGAAAATTCCAATAGGATATCATATGCCTTTCAGCATGTACTTAGATCACATTTTGCTCAGAAACTACAATTGAATACTACCTTTCCACTGAAATTTGTAGCTATATAGTGACTTGTTATGAAAATCAAAAGATGATTCTCAGGTGAGGTTATATGCCATGGCTAGATGGCAATTACATCTACATTACTGTCTTCTAAAGGTTTGTGTGTGTTGAGGAAGGAAGCATGGGAAGGAATTGTCATGTGAAAATTATTTAGTTTGATGACTTTTAGTGTACCTGTGGGCCACTTGTACAACCATCCTCTGAGGCCACGAATGATGATCTGAGTTGCTGTTCTAGAGCTAGGATTGATAGTGTTTGTGGGGAGGATATTATTCTTGAAGAGCAGAGAATAAGTGGTGGCACTAGACCGTCAGAAGCAAGATAAGTTTATTTACAGGGATCTGAGATGATGATTCACAGACCATGGTGTTCCTAGGACATAGTAATCCAGAAGTTCATGAAGATATTACTTAGTTTATAAAACCAAAAAAAAAAAAAAGAGTTAATGAGCAAAATACTGATGCTAGCTGCTAATAGAAACTTGTACTCTCTCGGACAGTTTCCAGATCTAACTAGACTGATTGAAAAGGAGGCCAGGTTTCCTTGAGGAAGAGTCCGTCAGTGACATAACAGATGTTTAAAGTAAATATCCACCTGACTTTTCCCCCAAAAGACCTAAAATTTATATTAAAGTTACGATACTTTGGAAGAAGGAAACCAAGATCTTTAGAAAGCTGAGGGGGGGCGCCTGGGTGGCTCAGATGGTTAAGCGTCTGCCTTCGGCTCAGGTCATGATCCCAGGGTCCTGGGATCGAGTCCCACATCGGGCTCCCTGCTCAGCGGGGAGCCTGCTTCTCCCTCTGACCCTCTCCCCTCTCATGCTGTTTCTCTTTCACTCGCTGTCTAAAAAATAAATAAAATCTTTAAAAAAAAAAAGAAAGAAAGAAAACTGAGGGGATTAGCTGCCATAACACCCATCATAGCCTCTCTCTACTTAGTATGGAGATATAAAAAGGCCAGATGATAAATGGCATGCCATTACAAGTCCATCTACTGGGTGTCTTATGATTCTGTAGACCAAACTTGTGGTTATTTCCCTAGTCCATAAATGTACTATCGAGATGAATATAATTAGTAGCTGGAAGAACTATCACAGTGGCTTCCTGGCTCAGGGAATGAGAGCCATTATGGTAAAAAAATGCAAGATGGAGGTCTCTGAAATGTCTCCCTCTAACTAGAGAAGATAGTAAATCAGATTCAGTGCCATTCCCATGTGGGATGGCAGAAAATAGTTTCTTAAAGGATGCAATATTACTAGTCCTATCACATTTTATTTAACTTACCAATACAACCACTGAGGGCGGGGGGAGATGGATGTTGACAGAAGACAGTGGACTGCCTAAATATAATGAAGTGGAAGTCCCAAAGGTGGCTGCTGTGGTGGATATGATATCCTTATTAGAAAAGATTTAATCAGCTCTGGAAATTGGTATATAGCTAATGATCTTGTGGCATGCTGTTTTCAATCTCCATAAGAAAAGGAGATCCAAACCAGTACACATTCATTGTCTTGCCCCATGGCTATAACTTTCCTATACGTTTTAAGATAGATCTAACAGAAATTTGGTCACTTTGATATTCCTTAGATCAGTTAACTCTATTGATGAATCACATTACTTGATGAGTAGGAATAAGCAAGTACTTTCACTTCCCTGATAAGATTCATGTTAACAAAGAGTAGAAAATAAATTCCTGCAATCATTCAGGGACCTGTCACGTCAGTGAATTTTTAAGGGCTCCAATTGTCTGGAGACAGTTGCCAGGGCATCCCTCCAATGGAAGGATGAATTATTACATTTTACCTTTCCTATTTCTAGTAAAGAGAACAGAACTTTATAGGATTTGGGATTTTTGGAACAGAATATAGCTCTTTTTGGAATACTGCTTCAACCTATTTATTAGATAATTCAGAAGCTGTCAATTTTTAGTGGACCCAGGACAAGATAGTGCTCTGCAGCAGGTCCAAGCTCTGGTACAAGCTGCTTTTCAGCTCAGTCATTTTATCTGATAGACCCAAAGGTGCTAGAGGTAAATGAGGATGATTTATGGAGTTTCTGAAAAATAACAATAGGGGGCTAGCAGTGAATACTTCTACATTTCTGGAGAAAGGTTATGATTTACTTAGCAGAAAACCAGCAAAACCCAGCAGTTTCTGACATGCTTCTAGGTTCCAGAAGAGATTGAATGCCAGACCACAGCCCAGTAAGTGACTATAGGACAGAGCTGACCCTTGTGAACTTGTATCAGACATGACAAATCCCAAATTTGGGCAGTGCAACAGTGACCTATTTTATTATGAGGACAGTATATTTGCGATGGAATCTAACCAAATGTAGAGTATACGAGTAAGTGGTAGAAATAATTATGTGTGTCTGTGTCATCTTTGTTGTGCTGACACAGCTCCTTAAGCTCACTCCTGTGGTATGGTGGGGGGTGGAAGACTAATGATTCCTTATGAGTTGCTGATGTAGAAGAATAATCTTGGCCTGGATCAAGAATGGGTCAGCTATATAAGTTTGGCCATAAAATGGACCTCTGCTCCATTACAATCCAAATTAAACGTGGCCCTTAAGACAATAGTGAATCAAAAACCTTCCATCAACCAGTCTTGAGCCATACTCATGGCTCATCCCTCCACTTTGAGTGGAAGAAAAAGTTGTAAAAGCAATGGTATCTATAGATTTCTGGACAGTGATAAATGGCATGGAGAATAAGTGTAATCTTGGAAGGTGCAAGAGTAGAAAATCATATACAGAAAGTCCTGGAGAATAGGGTTAAAAATGGATCTGGTAGTGGGTTCAAGAGGAGCAGACCTTTGTGTCCTATATTAACTTGGCTACTGAATATCTCACCCATCATTAGCAGGGTACAGTGCTAAGCCCATGGTATGGATCTATTTGTCGTATTTTATACCCTATTACCCTGAAGATAAAGGCTGGAGAGAATATTGGAGTGGCCTCCTAAAACATATAAATAAGGCATCAACTCTGGAATGTCACCCAGTAGGAGGTTGGTGTGTATTTCTAGATGTGGTCTACACATTGAACAGATAAACATTATAAGATATTATGTCCCTAAACCCTAGAATATGAATCTAGAAACCAAAGAGAGAAAGAAGGATTGGTTCTTTTCACCATTATTTCTAAGCACAATTTGGAGAAACTTATGCTTCCAGTCACAGCTCTTGGCTGTGTTGAATTAGATGTTCTGATCCCAATTCTGCCAGTTGACATGGCAGGATTTTCATAGATCCTAAAGTTACCACTATCAGCTCGTTTTGGCCTTCTCAAGAAATGACATATTGGGGCACTTGGGTGGCTCAGTCAGTTAAGTGTCTGCCTTTGGTTCAGGTCATGATCCCAAAGTTTTGGGATCCAGTCCCGCATCAGGCTCCCTGCAAAGAGCCTGCTTCTCCCCCCCCCCCCCCCCCCTCTCTCTAAAAAAAAAAAAAAAAATTTAAAAAAAAAAAAAAAGAAATGACAGATTGAACCTCATGTATAACCGGAGTAGATCTGAGTTCTGCAGGGCATAAGCTGTAGTAGATATTAATGGTGCCTGGCCTAAATCATCTCATTTTATTTTTATTCAACTGAAGCTTCAGTGGGTTCTTGTACACACTGTTTGCTTCCCACCTCTAACTTCTGTGTCTTCCTGCTTGAGGACTTATTCTTACTACTGAAGCATTCTTAAAAGTTTAACAATCATAGTATTAATTCTAATTATTTGATTAATGTTATCATTACTTCACCACCTCTATGTTTAATTACAAACATTTCCAGGGATAATTAAATTTGTTTTCTAAAACATCTCAGGCAAATTTAGGCTTCTCTTTTGAAAATTTAGAAACATAGTAGAGTTGAGTAACTCTAAAGATTAAAGATTTTCCCCCAGGACACAGAATCTGAGTGCTACATGTCCTTAGGTTAATTATATCTGAGTCACAATTGGAGATATTAACCATACTTGATAATGGGCTACTTTTATAGTCTCTTTCTACATTTTTGACCCCATCTTGCTCTTTGGTATATGGGCTCTCCTGATATTTCAGCTATGTCCTTTTATTGTCTCAGAGTTTGGCTGTGCATTCTGCACCCTACAGTTTGTAACCAAATGGCTGTCACTCTGGTTCTCACTTTTACAGAAAATTTCTGCTTTACTTTTGGGCATCATTTTGATAAGAACCATGTCACGTGTGAGCCATATTTCAAGAAGGCTCTCTCTCTGCTCTTTTCCATGTATATCAGTGTTTCTGTGCAAACTGTGAGTCAGCTTTGGAGGTTTTAAATCTAATAATGATTTTTTTACAACTTTCCTTCCCATTACCTGTATTTGATCCATCACAAGACTGAGTCATAAATCGAAAACCTCTAGAATTCAATCACCTTTATCTCACACAGTATCCTACTAATCCAGGCTACCATCATTTCTTGCAATAGGCTCCTAAATAAACAATCTTCCTGTCCCAACTCTTATTTGCACCCACTCGTTGGTAGCCAGATGCTATTTTTGAAATATAAATGCAAGTATGTTAGTTCTTGTTCCCTCCTACAGCACTTATTCACATTCAAATCATTCCAAGGGCTTTGCATAGTTCTTAGTTCTTAATCCCTCTAGCCCTCGTGCTCTCCAAGGACTTTGCTTTTGGCTGTCCCTCTACTTTTAACGCTTTCCTCCACACTTGCACCTGTAATTAATTCCTATTCATTCTGTAGGTCTCAGCTCAGTTGTCACACATACAATCAGTTTTCTCTGTCGGCTCCACATAATCCCAGAGTACCATGCACTTAAATTAGCTCTTATGCTTTTATTTATCTTTGGATGATTGTGTATCTCCCTCATTACACTGTCAGTTTCATGTGGTCAGGGGTTGAATTCACCACTGTATTCCCAGCATTTTTCATATAGTAGTTCTTAATACACTTTTGTTGAATAAATAAATCGTTTACCAAGTTCTACCTTGCAATGGCAGATATTCATACTCCCATCTCCATACTTTATTCTCACTCTGAAAACAAGTCTGAAGAATTTCTTTTTGTCCTTTTTCCAAGGACACTTAAAAGAAAGTAGGAGGGTAGGTTTCCAGAGTATCAAGCCATGGGTTCTTGGAAACTGAAACCCGGTTTAAGTGGGCCTGGGTCTGGGAGGGTGTGAGAAGCTGGAATAATGATGTTAAAGTTGGTGAATAAAGGAATATGATGGAGTATAAGAGGTAACCAATATGGTGGTCCATGAAATTAATGAAGGAAAGGAATATTGTGGTCCTTTTACTCATGTTTTCTTCCCCTAATATCACCACTGTTTTATTATCACCCATTAGTTGTTGACTCCTTTCAGAGACTGTGAAAATTGGGTAGAAGAGTTATTCTGCACTGTGAAGACACAGTACTTTTTACAACATTGATTCAATGGGAGCATGCATTTCTGAGCTCAAGCAAACTGAATAAATTGAATAAACAAGAACTCTTGATATACAGCTCATTCACAACCTGTGGACTGCATATATCAAAGACAAGTTCTTTCCCAATATTTTTCATTATTGTGTCTCAAAAACATTTATGTCTCATGATAAAGCAAAGAAAATGTATTCTCTTTGAAGGAGAAGATATTTTTATAAAACAGTGCTATATATACATTATATAGAAAATTGTTGGATTTGGTCCACATAAATTATTCATCATATTTTTTCCTGGACAATGCTAAGATTTTAAAGTAATGGCTAAGTTTTGCTTCATCTCCATAATGTAATTTTTAAAATATTTCCAGTTATGCTTTTTAAAATTTATTTCAGCATTTATGAGTCAGGAATAACAGCTACTCAGAGTAAAAAAATTACTGAACTATATTTTGTTTAATAAACCATCCATTCCTTTACAATTACAAGTTTATTATCTAGTAGCAAAAATACAACTCTTAAAATGTGCTACCAGCATAAAATCTCAATTTCTCCAGATCCCAGCTGTCTGTGATATACATTCGCAATGTTAACATGAACTCCATGAGCGTTTACTTGTACCTTATCATGGGGGTCCTTAAGATCCTTTGTATTTCCCCTCAGATATGACCAAATTATTTGTGTTTAAAGATTTTTTAAAGACGCCAGGGGGTGTCCTATTTGTCTTTTACAAGTACATTTATCTTGTCAGTGATATTCTGCCAGCTCCCTAGTGTTTTCACCATTCTTCAGCAGACACTGTGGTCTTCTACCTGGCAGAACTGAGGCCATCCTGAGTGTTTTTGTCCCTATCTCCACTGGGTCATTAGGCACCACTGATGCTACATTAGGAAGTGCAGGCTTTGGCAGGTGCTGCCACTGCTCTCCTGAGTATGATGGAGTCTCAGCTGCTGCAGCTGTTCCCCTTGTACAACCCCAGGAATGCCATGCGGTAGTAGTGGTGCCAAAGCTGTCCCCTCTCCTGCTGGCGAAGGGCACGAGAATGCATCTTTCTTTCTCGTAGTACATTCTCTTAGGCTTAGAGACATTCACGAGGAATACTCATTGTACTGTGTCTTACGTAGGTTTAGGCAGACATTCTTTCCTGTGTTTATTTTGTTTTATTTTACTTTCTCATCTATTTTCCATAGTTCTCAAGCACGAATCCATTGGGAATTCTACCGTGATACAAACTTCGGCATTCTCCCTCTGAACATGCTCTTAATACAAAAGGCTTGTGGTCACAGGAGATCATAACACATCTTCAGATTCTACTTTGAATCCATCAGTGCATGCCACCACCCCCTACCACAACTGCAACCCATTTGCAGAAATAATAACATTTTAGAAAGTTCTCTTACTTCCAAATTCTTCTGATAAGGGTACTGGCTTGAAATGTTCTATTCCAAAAAAGACAATATTGATTAAGAAGATAAAAAATAATATATGAGGTAATACAATATGGAACATGCCACACAAAAATAAATAGATAAATAAATAAGTTAATTAATTTAATAAAATCAAAACCCTGTGTATCTTTTTTTTAACTTTTTTTAATTTTTAATTTTTTTTATTTTTTAAAGATTTTATTTATTTATTTGAGAGAGAGAATGAGATAGAGAGAGCATGAGAGGGGGCAGGGTCAGAGGGAGAAGCAGACTCCCTGCTGAGCAGGGAGCCCGATGCGGGACCTGATCCTGGGACTCCAGGATCATGACCTGAGCCGAAGGCAGTTGCTTAACCAACTGAGCCACCCAGGCGCCCAAAACCCTGTGTATCTTATAATGCAATTTATTTCATATAAACAGATCCTGAAAATTAAATGCAGGCTGCTTTGTGCCTCTTGTTCGTTTACCACCATTGAAAACCTTAGCTTAATTGAAAATAAAAAAATAACATGTTATATAAATTATGAAATATAGCATAATGATTGTAACAAATACAATTTATTCTTTTATTTCTGCACTCATAATCAGCATTTTTAAAGCATGTAAATTCCCTTAAAATAAAAAATTAAAAGTATCGTGCTATAATGCAAAATAAACTAAAAAATATTAATTACTAAAAAAATCTTTTTTGATCTGCAGATAGGAATATGGAAAAATCTAACCTCAGGATTTATCCTAATAACATGGACAAAAAGTAGCATCAACCACTAGGTCATAATAAGTTAGGTCACTACGTGGAGTTAGGCCAAACTTCACAAGTTAAGGACACATTCTTCCACAAGATTGTTCTCACTTTAGGACAACAGCTGCAAGCTTGGGGATTCCTAGGCACCAACACTTTTAACCAGCTGGTTACAAATTTGAGAGTTCCTGTTACTACCTCAGGTTCAATAATTCACTAGAATGAGTTAAAAAATTCACTATTATACTTATAAATTCAGTTTCATTGTAGCAAAAAGGATGCAAATCAGAACCAACCAAGAGATGCATGGGGCGAGGTCTGGGGAGGGTCCCAAACATGAAGCTTCCATGTCCTCAAGAACCTGTCCCCTTCCTTGCATATTAATGTGTAGCAATACACAAAGGATCTTGTTCACCAGCAAAGGTCACTTGAGCTTTGGTGTCCAGAGATATTATTGGTGTTGCATTATGTAGAGGTGATTGATCAAATCTTTGGCCATGTGACTGAACTTAACCTATATCCCCTTTTATTCCCTGGAGGTTGAGCTGATACTAAGTGGTACAAAACCCCAACCTTCTAATCATATGGTTGGTCTTTCTGGCATGGCTGGCCGCCATCCTGAGTTATCTTATTAGCATAAACCGTCTAGGCCTCTACCATGGGTCACCTCATTATGTAAACTATGAGAGCACACCATGATTAACAGAGACACTTCTATCACTTGAAAAATAAAAAATGTAGATGTTCCCTTCCAGGAACCAGTGACAAAGGCCAGCCAAATTCTTTATTATACAATAGAAAATCTGTTCATGCTGTCTATTTATTTTGTTTAATCTTTTTCAAATGTTTTAGCCAGTAACTTCAAAGTGCCTCTTTAGTAAATTGCTTTATTCATGTGGAATTTGTTAAATTTTTATATTAAACTGCCTCAGGCTTCCTTTTTGATATCTCCATTACCATTTTTATTATCTTATTCCTATCAAACTGATTGTACTATTTTATACTAGTAGTTCCCTAGCAGATGACATCTTCACCATTTATACAACAAACAAACCCAAGGAAGACTACACCAGAACATATCATAATTATGCTTTTGAAAACTAATGATAAAAATTTAAAAGTAATCAGAGAGAAATGATAAATTATTTGTAGGGGAAAAACAATTCAAATGAAATTTGATTTTGCAAATGAAACCATGGAAGCCAGAAGAAAGTATCATGATTTTTTTTTTACATGCTGAATAAAATAATTGTCAACCATGGACTCTATATTTGGTGAAATTATCTTTCAGGAGTGAAAGATAAAAAAAAAAATCAAACAAAGGAAGTTGAAAGAACTTGTGAATAGCAGACCTATCTTTAGAAACTCGTTAAAGGAAGTTTTTCAAACAGGAAATGATAAAAGAAGTCTTGGCACATGAGGAAGGAAGAATGAACAATGGAAAGACCAGAAATATGGGTACATACAATAGCCTCTCCCTTTAGTTTTTATTAAAGAGGGCACGTACTGCATGGAGCATTGGGTGTTATATGCAAACAATGAATCATGGAACATCAAAAACTAATGGTGTAATGTATGGTGATTAACATAACATAATAAAAAAAATAAAATATTCCTCATAAGTTTATATATGAACATGTAAATATATGATTTTTTAAAAAGATTTTATTTATTTATTTGACAGAGAGAGACACAGCAAGAGAGGGAACACAAGCAGGGGGAGTGAGAGAGGGAGAAGTAGGCTTCCCCCGGGGCAGGGAGCCCGATGCGGGGCTCTATCCCAGCACCCTGGGATCATGATCTGAGCCGAAGGCAGACGCTTAATGACTGAGCCACCCAGGTGCCCCTAAATATATGATTTATAAATCATATTTAATTATTGAAATAAAATGGCAATTCCATGTGATCTTCGAGACAATATTTAAAATTGGAGAAAGTAAAAGAACCCAAATGGAAATGAAATTTTCTCACTTGACTTGAAGTGATGAAATGTTACCAGTAAGCAGTTATAAGCCACATATGTATATCATAATATGCTGAGTAAGATGGAAAATAATTGATGAGTTTTATCAGAGAAGTGATATATTGTGGTTTACATTAAAACAAAACCAAACACTCACGTTGCTGTGTGGAGAACTAATTCCATGGTATAAAAGAGACAAGTTAGGAGGTTACTACATTAACTAAGGGAGAGACAGCTTGGCACAGAGTAGTTGTGTTAAAGACAATGATAAATGGTAGATTCTGGATATATCATGAAGGTAGAAGTATCAGTATTTGGTTGTATAGTGAATAGGGTTGTAAATTACTAAAAAGGGAAAAGGATGGTCCAAAGATCCTTGATCTGCGCCAAAATATGTAGTTGCCATTTATCCAAATGGAATATTTGTAACAAAATGCAAACAGGCTTTGAACATTTTACTAATGACTATTAGATGACAATTAGGTGTAGATGTATAGAACTTATAAAAATTACAGGACTCAAGAGCATAGAGTATAAAATAGGACTGTAGATGTATATATATATTTACATATATATCTATATCTATAATCTCCACACACACATATATATACATATACACACATTTAATATATATTATGGATAATCTGAAAGCCATGAGACAAGATTAGATCACATTAAAAGTTAAGGTACAGAGAGAAGAGAAATGGTGTGAAGATTAACCCTGATGAAGTCCAAAATTAAGAAGTCGAGAAGATAAAGGTGAACCAGAAAAACAGACTGAGAAGGAACAACAAATGAGTATAAGAACTGAGAAAGAGGTATTGTAGGAACTTACTTTAAAAAAAAATGGTTTCAAAAATAAGTTGTCAATCCCCTGTGACAAATGCAGTTGAAAAGTTAAATGAGACGACTTGAGACTTGGCAATTAGATTTGTCATGCATTCTGTTATCAGGATCCGAGACTAATTTCAGTGTTCATAAATCTCTATAAGATGATTTAATAATATGATTAATGATAGATTCTATTTTGATAAGATGTATGAAACACTGTACACCTGAAAGAACATAAAGATATTTCCTGTCCATTTCTCTACCTGCACCCTATGCACATTGTCTTTTTCTAGGCTCTCAAACTTTGTATGTTCACACAGAAAACATACAAAATGTCTTAATTCATAAATGTTGTTTCTAAGACAAGTACAATAATGACTTCTCTCCTATATTAAAAGTCTTTTGAAGATCAAACTATGAAGGAAACATGCAATGAACAAGAGTGAGGAGACTGTCGGGCGCCTGGGTGGCTCAGTTGGTTAAGCGACTGCCTTCGGCTCAGGTCATGATCCTGGAGTCCCGGGATCGAGTCCCACATCGGGCTCCCTGCTCGGCAGGGAGTCTGCTTCTCCCTCTGACCCTCCTCCCTCTCATGCTCTCTGTCCCTCATTCTCTCTCTCGCAAATAAAATCTTAAAAAAAAAAAAAAAAAGAGTGAGGAGACTGTCAAGGGCACAATGCTTTGCATTTGATTCTCCACATTTCCTCCACCTAAGTACAACGCTATAAGCAAGCTATAAACAGAAAATGCATCAGTAGCCATAAAATTCTAGGTTGTTTTGTTCCACACACACACAAAAAACAATCTAACATTTCTCTCTAAAAGAGATCTAGATACTGTGAAGATGCAAAGATCCCATCTCAGTAAAATTAGATAGTGTTTGGTTAATGGGAATTATATACATCAAACTGTAGATTTAAGAAGTGAATTAAAGCATTGCTCAAGCAGATAGGAAATGAGACTTAAGGATGTGTGATTTTCTGCATATCCTTTCTGTTGAAACACTGATTCTGCTTTCAATTTTCTGTTGAAATACTGATATGTTTCCAAGCATGTGATTTATGGAAAAATACTGCAGAAGTAGGATGAGCATGTCATCCTGAAGACAAAATGGTGTTATGTCAGTTGAAAAACATAACTCTGGAAATGATGTACAATAGAAAACAACAACAACAAAAAAATAAAAAATGGTTTTATAATTTAAAAAAAAGCAGGAAGTCATAAGAAAAATGAAAGCTCAAAATGCTATCCTGAGGTAAAAGGATTAATAGTTACAAGAGGAAGAATTTCATGAACAATAAAACTGTAAAAGGAAAATGTATACTGATAGTGCTAAAAAAAAAGTGAGAAATACTATATTACAAAAAGAGTGTTGCCACATTATAGCAAAAATAAATGGAAAAGTAGACATACCAAGAACTGTCCCCTAAGAAAAGTTTTATAATTATCATAATAATACAAAAATTCTACAATCACTGAGCTCTCAAAAAAAAAAACCAACACAATAACAAAATTAGAGGTCTTTTGGGGCTCCTGGGTGGCTGACTCGAATGTGTCTGACTCTTGGTTTTGGTTCAGGTCATGATCTCAGGGTCCTGAGATTGAGCCCCGCATTGGGGTCTATGCTCAGCATGGATTCTGCTTGAGATTCTCTCTCTCCCTCTCCCTCTGCCCCTCCTGCTTGTGCTCTTTCTTGCTCAAATAAATCAATAAAATATTTAAAAAAAATAGAGGTCTTTCTATAAGTGATCAAAATTATTATATACTTTTAGGGAAAAGAAATTTGAAACAGAATTTTGTATGAAAGAAAACAGTTTTTAAAACATATAAATGCATTTCAGATAATTAGTGACTCAGAAATTTTATCATACATGTTTTAAATTTTTTATAAACAAGCTAACAGTTTTATGTAAGCATGCAACAAACACACACATGAGCGGGCTGAGAGATGGATCAAAATTTACACTTTTAAGAATGGGGGCATTGCAAAAAATGATTACTGTTAAGCAATATAGTTCAATTAATACTCAATTTGTTTTTACAACTGAATATGACTATCAAAATAGTCAGAAGCAAAAACCTGAAATATAAATTATGAGAATGTTATAATAATCTCTAAACCTTAGTTTATATTCACAGAGGTAATTTTGGTACAGTGGTTAATAATGGAGACTTTTGAGTAAGAAAAACCTGCTTTATTTATTTATTATTTATCTATTTTTTTTACTGAAATGTAGTTGACATACAATATTATATTGTATGTATAAAATATATACAACAGTGATTCAACATTTATATACATTATGAAGTGATTTAACATTTATATATGATTCAACATTTATACATATTATCCTGTGGAATGTTATGATATGATATGATTTCTTATGACTAGATTACACTATAGGCTTGGTCTGTTGATATAGTCCTGAGACACAATGGTGAAGGGGTATTGCTGACCATACAAACTGAAAACAAACTGTCTCTGGTGATACTCACAGGAATAGAGAAAAATGTTTTTACATTTAGTAGCTGCATACATGTGCCAAAGGATATGTTCATTTTTTTCAAGCATTAGAACTATATCTGGAGGAGCAGGTGCAATTGAAGTCATCACCTATTCAAGTTTATAGGAATTCACTATCATTATACAAAATACATCTCTCTTCTGCAGAATTCAAATAGGCATGTTAAATATGAAGGTGATAGGAATCACTACCTTTTGCTTCTTTTAAGACAGTGGTGATGGCAGTAATGTCTGTAATTTTTGCAGAAATGCAGGTCTGCTTTGATTTACTATTTTGGCAGACTGAGAAAGTCCTGTGGCTTCTGTTGAGCTTTTGCTACAAGATTATCCTCATGACATACATCAAGGAACTAATATAAGAATTTTGACAGTTTGTCTATTCCTATTAAGCGTTTCAGAATTGGGATAATCACAGGATAGGATGAGATGCATTAAACTCACTGTGAGACAGACCTTAGACAAAACTTAGGTTGATTACCTGAACGTCATCTGTCTCTATTGTGACTGGTGGTATAGAGTAGTGTTTTAATGTCCAAAAATCTGAATAAGTTAGAGACAGTGTACAATAATCCAAAAATGTCTAACTTTCCCATTATTTTGGGAGTTTGTCTGGCATACCCCAAAATTCATGTGTTGAAGCCTTAACCCCAATATGATGGTATTTGGAAATGGGGCCTTTGAGAGATAATTAGATTTATCTGAGGTCACAAGGGCACTAATCCCCACCACGATGGGATTAGTGCCCTTATAAGAAGAGACACCAGATAGCTTGCCTGTTCTCTCTGTTATGTTAGTACACAACCTGAAGTTAGCCATCTATAACCCAATAAGAGAGTCTTCACCTGAAACAGACCATACTAGCACCTTGATCTTTATTTTTTTATTTTTTTAAAGATTTTATTTATTTATTTGAGAGAGAGAGAATGAGAGACAGAGAGCACGAGAGGGAGGAGGGTCAGAGGGAGAAGCAGACTCCCCGCCGAGCAGGGAGCCCGATGTGGGACACCATCCCGGGACTCCAGGATCATGACCTGAGCCGAAGGCAGTCGCTTAACCAACTGAGCCACCCAGGCGCCCCGCACCTTGATCTTTAACTTTCAGTCTCTAGAATTGTGAGAAAATAAGTTTGTTTAAGCCACCCAGTCGATGGTATTTTGTCAGGATAGCCCAAGCTGACTGAGGCAGATCTTGGTATGGACAGTGCTATTGTAACCAATACTTAAGAATGTGCAAATGGCTTTAAAACTGGGTAATGGGTCAGGCCGGAAATTTTTGAGGTGCATGCTAGATATATGGAGGTTAAGGGCAATTCTAATAACGTCGCAAATGGAAATGAGGAACGTGTTACTGGAAACTGAAGGAAAGGTGTTATTTGTAACAAAGAGCTTGCCTGAATTGTGTTCTAGTGTTTTGTGGAAGTTGGGACTTGTGATCAATGAAATTGGGTATTTAGCTGAAGAGATTTCTAAGAAAAGTATTAAAGGAGTGCTTTGGTTCCTCCTGAGTGCTTATAGTAAAATGTGAAAGGACAGAGATTAATTGAAGAAAGCATTGCTTAAAAAACAAAACAGAACTTGATGATTGGAAACATTTTCAAGCTACCTCTATTGCAAAACTGATAAATCATATAATGCAGAAAACACCATGGGTGTGTCTACACTGTCACTCAATAAAGAGCTCACGGGATCATACAAGTAGAAGCACTGCCATTCTGAACTGAAGGAGACAGAGATGGGACAAACTGAAGAAAAGTTGTTGGATTTCTTGGATCTCACAGTATGTGATAATAGATCTAGCTCAACTGTGAACATGTGCCATTCTTCAAGAAGAGGGAAAAATTACCCTGAAGGAGATTCAGAGAGAATCAGGGCCACCACCTCCGTTTAATGGCGGTAGATCCATGAGGATGGCATCAGGTATGTCCTGAAGTAACAAGTAAGTTGCATGATTAAGTGACACAAATATGTTTAGATAGGTAAGAAAGGTATGCCAGACAATCAAATCTACCTTCCCTACTAATGTATTTGACCACATGACTGTATCTCCTAACCTTATGTATATACATATATGTGTATGTATATATATATGTATATGTGCATGTATATAAATATAAACAGTTATATGTATATGTGTATACACATATAAAATTACTTGTATTACTTTTGTATGATTTTCAAGAATGTAGAAATTAATCTATGGCAATAGAAATAAGAACAGTGGCTGTTGTTAGGAGATGATCAACTGGAAAGAAACCTAAAACTACTTATGAATCTATAATTTGGAGTGAGATCATTGGAGTTGCTCTGCATAGAGAAAGAAGAGAAAATGCTCGAAAATTGCTTATTGCTTATTCTTATGTAAAAAATATTATAGAATTGGATTATTTCTTTACCTATACAATAACAACCATTGAGGTGTATTTAAAACTTAGATATAAAACACAAAACATAATTTTCATAGTTTAGAATAAAAGGAAGAAGTCAGTTTTTCACATAGCCTGGTAAGTCAATAAACCAGTAAGGAATAGCTAAATGACATTGGCTAGATTAAAAATAAAAACTGTCCAAACTAATGCATCATCCCCAAGGAAAAAGTAAAATCACAGACTAGGGAAATATACTTGTGACATATTAACTAACAGTGGATGAATGAGCAGAATTTATTTTTTTAAAATCCCCAACCAATCAATAAGAAAGAACAACTCAATAGAAAATGGGTAAAGGTTATTAACAATTCACAAAAGTGACTAAAGAACATAAGAAACAATGGCAAGCTTATGAATAGTCACTGAAGTGAACATTAAACAACAGTAAGATATAATTCAGCATACAGCAGATGTGGGGAATATGTAAAATCTGCCAGCATCAAGCACTGGTGAGAAGTAGCTCAAGAAATACTCACTGTTGGTGATGGTATAAATTGGTGTAACCACCTCTGAGAACATTTATAAAAATCTGGTAAAAAGCATATTTTCTACCTCAGCAACTACATTTGTAAAATCCTTGCATACTTTCATTTGGAAGATTATTCTAATCTTTATTGTGGAATTGTTTGTACCTGAAAAATTGGAAGCAAGTATAATATGGGAATAACTATATCCAGGCATATATATTTGCATGATTAAATATGTAGAAAAATTACAGAGAATGAACTCATGCTATACATGCACATGAAATGGATACACCTGAAACAATACTTTAAAAGAAAGAGCCAATGGCAGCATAATATCACAGGTACAATATATGTCAACTTTAAAAACATACTATAATTGGCATACTCTGTTGGAGGCCCATACGTATGTAATATAATTCTAAAATGCATGAATATGAAGAAAACACACTACCTCCTTGGTTGAGTTTGTTATTGGGAATGACGGTTGGTGAGAATAAATGTGATGTGGAGCATTACACAGGACTTCAACTGTATCTGTAATATTTTTGTTCTCAAAAAGGAAGTTCCGATCATATATGACAAATATTAATGTTCAGTAAACCTGGATATAGGCACATGGGGCTCTATTATACTATCTCCTTTTATGTATGGATGAATTATTTCTTTAAAAAAATTATATAAGAAATAAATCACCACCAACAAAATAAAGCATGGTACAGCTGAATCAGAATCTAGACATTTTAACTCTCAGTCTTAAATCATAGGGAGTAAGAAATTCAGGAATCAAATATGTGCTCAGGCCCTGGAGGCCATAGCGTGGAATAGAAGAATGGTAAAGGACATGTAATCAATCTACATGGGCACACATACATTCTTGGATACTAAAGTTTAGAGGCTGAGCAAAAGAAAACTATTAAGTAAAATAGAAAATGCTGTTTTAGTTAGAAAAAGATTTTAGTTCTTTAAATTTACCACTCATGAATTAAGGAAATTAAAGCATTGTAAGTTTTAGAATAAAGGTTCTAAAATCATAGCAGAAACTTTTATAGATTTATGTAATAAAACTTTTTTTTCTAAATAATATCACATCACACCTCATTAAGTTCTTGAACTTAACTTGTGCTTTAGATTTACTGCTTCCTTTACTTTTGATATTTTAAATGAATGGAAATTAATAATACAGTAGCCAGTTGACACGCACAGTATTTCTTTCCTGCTCCATACAAGTGTGGTTTAATATGAGTTTCAATATAAAAGTCAAATGACATTATGCTAAGTTTAAATCATATGCTTTTTGTTTGAAGACAAAACTTTCAATCTACTTAAATACAAGGCGAAAAATGTCAGTAATTCTGAAGATAAGACTGGTGGTTTAAATGGTAGTGAATCAAGAAGTCTAACAGACCACAAGTTAGAAATGACAACTAGATGTCATTTTACTTAGCAGTTTCACTTTTAATTTGGAAATGGACAAAATACTGTGTTTCCGTGTTTAACATTATAGGTGGAAAAGGATATACATTGAAAGGAAACTACCAGCAGTGTCCACAGTTGCCAGTATTACTTCACTGAAGAGATTTTTCTCTTCAAAATGGAAAACAAGTGTGACCAAATTGTGTTCCGTAAGGAGTATGAAACGACTAACAACAAAAAGAGATCTTCGAATATTTATTAATTTTTCTCCCATATGTGTTGCAAACAATTTAAGAGGAGGATAGTGTCGAATAGCCATTAGAGTTCTGAGCAACTTGGGTGAATTTTTAAAATCTGGAAGCTGCAAGCTAAGGCACAGGAGTGAAGTGGGATTAGTGCAAAGATAAGGAGAATGTGGGGAGATGGAAAAAAGGGGGGATCACACATAGAAAACTCAATCCAGTTGCTACTCTGCTACCTCAGCTGTGTAATTTTCTGTATTGCCCATCTTCTCTAAACTTATTTAGTTGATAAATGAGGTAAAGTACTTTTTTTATCTTATCTCACAGGGTTTTCCAGATGGTTGCTATAATTGTTCAATGATAATTTATATGGAAATACCAACATATTTTGAAAGCCACATGGTGTTTTGCACAAATGGAAATTAATATAATTTTAATCTCATGTATTTCTGGAGACCTGTCAAATACACAAAAGTAAATAATATGCTTAGGAACAAAGCTATTGCGTTTAGTAGATCAATTGTACAATATAGTTAGGTGAGGGAGGAATTTGTTTTAAATCACATTAAGCAGATTTCATTAAGGGGCAAGGATCATCAGGGTGACTACATATATGTTGTTATCAGGATGCTGAAGATCTGAAAAACAAGAAAGTTTCCGGATGCTAATCTCTTGGACTGGAACATTTGATAGTTGGCAGATATGGTTTGGTAAATTCTACTAAATAGGACTAGAAACAAATTTGATTTCAAACTCTTACTCAGCCACTTACTGTTTCTATCACCCGAGTGAAATTACTTGGCTCTTGAGTTCTATATTTTTAAATCTCTACAATAGAGATGCTAATAAGAATGACAGTAATACTCGTAGTATGAGAAGCTAACAATGAGTTCTGATTGTAGCAGGTCCTGTATTCGTGCTTTCTGTATGGAATAATCATGTACAAGGTTGGGAAGAGTGAAGAATATTTTATATACAAAAGATTGCTTATACTCCAATACATATATATGCTAAATATAAGGCAGTCACATTTTTTAAAATTAATTTGAGAAACATAGAATAGTAGCTGTGATATTTGGCTTTGAAGTAAACAGAAAAGGATTTGAATTTTGACTCTGAAATAAAGTAGGTTATTTTAAAATAATTAACTTCTATAAGTCTCAGTTTTCTCAATTCCAAAAGATGAATAATAATAGCGGTGGGCTAAGTATGTTACATGATTTTTATAGTATTGATTTTTCATAATATTGTCATAAAGATGAAAATAAATATTTGTGCTTTATGTAAATGAGTGTCTTTTTCAGGTTCTAGACTTTGAAACACTTTGGAAAAAGTCAAAGAGCAGCATTGTACCAAATTCTGAGTTTGTATTAGCTATCATTTTGGAAGTTTTAAATAATATTTTTTGTAATGTGATAAATTACTTAAGATGGGCAGTTTCATTTAAATCAATAGTACTTTGTTTTCAATTCATTTTTAGACATTTGACATTAAAAATAGATTTTTTAATTTGTCGATTCATTCTATAGTGATTTATTAAACTCATATAAATAGTCATTTAAAAATTTTTTTATGAATGATCAGGGAAAATTATTTGGAGAAAGGAAGATAATTTTCAACTTAATATTAATTCTTTCCTATTCCAACTAAGATACTATTTTCAACAAATGCTATAAAAATTAAAAATAGAACACATGATATGTATCGAGGTGTACTTGTGCAGTTCAGTCATTTGAATATCTCAGCAGCCCAGAATCAAGTGCAATTAAGAGATAAGCTCAACCAGACTTCTGGTTGCAGGTTTTACAATTGGAAAGCCATCTGGAGTGCTCTGAGTATTGAACAATGATTGTTGGTCCATGCACATAGGTGCACGGCACAGAAGAGGCAGATTGACTCATTTGGCTAAAAGGAAAAATCTAGTGGAGTAAAATCATGTTTATTTCATTTTCTAAATTAAAAAATAGATTTAGATCATTTGAATGCATACAAGGTGTAGAATACTCTGCTACATGCTATTAAAAAAAAAAAAGTATTGAGAGGTAAATCAAATATAGACCTGGTGCTTACCCTTGAGAATTTTTCTTTAGAGTTAGATAACATTTGTGCAGACACCAAAAATAAAATATTTAAAAGATGAGGACATGTAGGCAGTCAGGCAATCCTGGAAATAATTTTAAAGATGTTTCCTCTGGCCCAAAATGTGCACCAGAATTTAGTGATATGTCACTATTGATGTAGTAAGCTATTAGTCAAAGTGAATTGACTGAAGCATGGATCATCAGAAAGACAATTTCCAGGGGGGGAAATGCACATCCAAGCATTATCCTTTCTTACTTTTTTTTTTTTTTTTTTTTGGTGTCAGATAGTTATAAAATGTTTCCAAAGCCTTCTTTCTATGTTTCTCTCAGTCTCTGTGCCTGAAATTTATTTCCTGCTTTGTATGCTGATTGACTCCCTGGATTTATGAAGCCAGGGGACTTCCTGCCAGTGTGCCATTCATTCATAAAACAAGTGTTTTTTACTTCTTCTTATTTGTGAGTTTCTAAGCCAGAAATTTAAAATTAAAAGATACAGCCCTTGCCCCATCAAACTCAGAGTCTTACTATTTTTACTGAAGAGTAGAGAAGAAAGGCAGTAGATTTGCAGAGAAGGGAGTCAGAGAAATTTTAACATAGAAGAGTTCTTTTTGTTTCTTTGATAGTTGAGTAGTGCTCCTTAGTAAGAGAATTCTAGAGAAAACTATTTTTCTAAAAGGGTCCAAGCTTAAAATTCATTATCTCTGAAGTACCTGTGAAACTGCAAGTAATTTAAGATGGTTGGAACATAGGAGTTTTGAAGGGAGGCAGGAAATAAAGGCTGAAATAAGTTCAGAGCGTATATTAGTTTGTTATTGCTGCTGTAAAATATTATCACAATGAAACAACATAGACTTATTATCTTAGAATTCTGTAGTTCAGAAGTCTGATACTGAAGCTCCCTTTAAGGTTTCTGCAGGGCTACTTTTCTTTTGGGGGGCCCTAGGGATGAATCCATTCCCTTACTCACTTGAATTGTTGACATGTAGCAGTTTCTTGTAGCTGTAGAGCTGTGGTCCTTGTTTCCTGGGTGGCTGTCAGCTCTAGAGGTTGCCCACATCCCCTTGGCTCAAGACCTCCTTTCTCCAGCTTCAAAGCTGCCAATGGTGGGCTAAGTCCTCATCATACCTTGAGTCTCTTCTGTCCCTTCTTCCACTGTTGGTGTCTCTGATAGCCGCTTCTGCTTTCTTTTCCACTTTTGCAAGTCCATTCAATTTCATTGATTCCACCTGGATAATCCAGGATAACTCTTTAGCAAAAGGTCAGCTGATTAGTAACTTTATAATACCTTTTTGAGATGTAAAGTAACATATTTACAGGTTCCTGGGATTATGTCTTGGACATCTTTAGGGGTCCATTACTCTGACTTCCATGAGACACATGTGTCACCTTTGTTTAAAGAAAATAAAGGGGGGGGGAGTTTTGTCATTTCAGATTCTTTAGTGTACATCTGTTTATTCATCTTTCCTAATTTCTCTTTGCCCAATTCTAGCATATTATATATTTTTTCTAAATGTTCCTCAATTTTGTTTATGTTATGGAACTAATTAGCATGTAGATATGCATTTTATTCTATAATTATTCCTTTAAATCTTTATTATGGTAATATATACTTAACACTTTCATTTATATATTCCCCCCTTTTTTTTCTTGGTCAGCATCACTGGAAGTTTGCCCACCTCAGCTATCTTTTCCAGAAACTTGCTTTTGGTTTTGTAAGCCTTAGTTATATATTCTTTTTTCCTATATTGTTACTTTTTATACTTATTTTTATTTATTTTTTTTTCTGTTTTATTTTTCCAACTTCTTGAAGTGGTTGCTTGCTCATTATTTTTATTTCTCTGATTTGTCTTTTCATAAATGTATTCTAAACTACAGATTTCTCTCTATGTGCCTTTTTCAGTACCCCACAAAATTTAGTACCTAATGTTTTCATTGGTATTTAGCTCTAAGTATTTTTAATTTTTTAAGTAATTCCTTTTTCTAGACAGAGTTAGTAAGTTGTATTTTATTTAGTATGCAAAAATTTGGTATTTCTTCTTCCATATTTTAAAAATTATTAATTTCTATTTTATTACATTGTGAATGAAGACCATATTTTGTATGCTGTTGATTCTTTAGGGAAAATAAGACTTTTTTGTAGATTATTTTATGCTAAATATTTTAAAACTTTCTTTATAGCTTAATATAAGTGTGCATTTTCTGCTTAGGTGTATGTAGTTCTATGTATAGGTATTTGTTAAATGTTTATACATAGATTATTGAAATTTTATTTATTTTGGTTTATTGTCTCATTTACATATCAACTTCTAAGAGAAATGAAAAGTACAATTTAATATTTTATTACTGCTTTAATATTCGGAGGGCTATATCATTCATCATCCTTGGCTTTAGAGGTGAAATCTATCAGATTTATAATGAACAGAGAATCAATATCTTGTAAAAGGAGTTTAAATAATTATAGGAAAAAAGAGCAAGTAGAAAAACTATTCAGGGGCGCCTGGGTGGCTCAGTTGGTTAAGCGACTGCCTTCGGCTCAGGTCATGATCCTGGAGTCCCGGGATCGAGTCCCGCATCGGGCTCCCTGCTCGGCAGGGAGTCTGCTTCTCCCTCTGACCCTCCTCCCTCTCATGCTCTCTGTCTCTCATTCTCTCTGTCTCAAATAAATAAAATCTTTAAAAAAAAAAAAAGAAAAACTATTCAGCTGATTTTATTAACCAGTTAGGTATGATGAAAGAAAAAAAGATCATTTAATTTATGAATATTAGGAATATATTGTATCTTATCTAATTCTGTAAAAGGTGTATCACTGACAGAAACAGCAAATATACTTAACAGAGAGACTTTAGGCACATTCTTATTAATGCATTTAAGTTAGTACATTATCAGTGATACTTACTCTCACTTCTAATGTTTAACATTACTGGGAGAGAAGGGTAAAGCTATAAGGAAAATGAATGAGAAACATGAGGATTGGAAAAGAGAATTTTTAGAAAATGTGATATAAACTCAAGTGAATCAACAAATGAGAAAATTCATCAAAGTGGCTGGATAAAACATCAACTTATGGCCATTAATACCACTTCTTTGTAGCAGCAGAATCAACTAATAAGCATTATTTAGACAAATATAACTCATAATAACAACAAAAGTATTACATGCCTAGCAGCCAACATAAAGAGCTAACACTTTTATAGAGTAAATTACAACTATAATAAAGTAGTAAAATACAAAAAGTAGTAACAATAGATTTAAATAAATAGAAAGTATATCATGTACAGGGATGAATAGCTACATTTATATACCTAACATGTCAATTCCTTCCAGAATAACACACATTATCAATACAATCAAAGTAAGATTTCAGGCTGAGCAACTGAGTATCCTCAGACATTTGACAATCTTATTCTAAAATGGATATGAAAGTATTCAGTTGCAGGTCAACATTGATAAACAAGATAAGGAAGGATACTCTTGCTGACAGATATTGATGTGTATTGAGAAACCATAGTACTAAATTGGTACAAAAACAAGGAATTTGACTAAGAGAACAAAATGGAAAACACAGAAACATATATGTGTATATGAGAAACATGTATATTTATGTGAAAAATGGTTTATTACAGATGAGGTAAGGATGTGTTATTTAGGAGGTAGTGTTGAGAAAACCAGCAACTCACTCTATGGAGAAAAGTGCAGCTGTATCACTATTTTATTCCAAATGATGTTGCACTTGAAGTGTATTGATGTCCTCAAGTACAAGGGAAAAAAGTGTAAAGACAATAGAAAATAACTGGGAAGAGCTTTTGATGTTACCAAGGGGTGAGGAGAACTTCTTAAATGAGGCCCAAAAAACACAGCAGGCAAGATCATGAGAAAACAGATTTGATAATGCACACACAAATGTTTTAAATTATCTTCACTGACATTCTCTATAACCAAAGGTACAGATATATAAACAACGGATGAAAGATATTTCTAAATATCTTCTAAATATATAAAACTAAAATAAACTGCTAATAATATAAATAAGAAAGAGCTCTAATTATAGGACAATAAAAAGAAAAGAAGGTATTTCAATAGTAAAACTGACATAGAAATGAACAGTAAGTTTACAGAAGTTGTAGCCCAGTGGCTTTGCAAACTTCCTAAGTAGTCAGGGGAAAAAAGCAAATTAAAACAAATTGAAATGTTTAGATGTGGATAAAATCTACTGGTGACAAGGCTGTGAAGAAAGGGGATTCTTGACAGTATCTAGGGAAATTAAGCATGCATAAACTTTAAGATTTAGTGATCCTAATCCTGAATGGATGTGTTCCCAAAGGGGAAAAAAAAATTTCTCAGAGGACCTGAGAAAACCTATAACAAGGTGTTCATGAAAACTGTTTGCCATCACAGGGTGTCTGTCTCTAGGCGTATAAAAAATAAATAGTAAAGCAAAAGTCGTAAAAAGAAAGAGACCACAGTACATACAGCACATGGATAGATCTCCAAAATCTGGAGATGAATGAGAAAAATAGTAAATAAGTCTCAAACCCTAAGGCCACTTGAGTAAATGAAAATAAAATATTCATGAAACAAAAGCGTATGTTATAGTAACATTTGCAGACTAAGAACATATGGAACACATTAGTTTGTTGCCTACGAAAGAGAGGGATAGAAATAGGTATTAGTAAGAAAAGGGAAAATAAGAACAGGAATTGTTTATATCAGAAAACTCCATGATAGTGGTTACACTCTTAAATATTTTCTTTTTTTCCTAATGTAAAGTGAGTTCAGAATTAGGCAGAGGTAAGTTATAGTAGCAGCTCATGATATTATCAATCAAACTCTTTCTGTCTATCTGAAACAGGTAACTGTGTTTATCATGGCTGCAATACGTCTGCCTCACCTCCAGGTCTGGTATATACATACAAATTGGGAAGAAGGGTAGGACCTGGAGACCAAACACAAGAAAGAGATATCAGTTGGATCTTTCTCTATTAAACTGCTTTCCCAGAAGTTCCACTCAAAAACTTTTGATTACATCTCATTGGCCAAAATTACATCACATGGCCACCTGTAGTTGCAAAGACACCTGGAGAATCAGATGTTTAAACTTTTAATTCTAAAGAATAGAAGAAAATTATAGTAAATGTCATTATAAATGTGTGCCCAATAAGAACTTGTATACGTATTCTATATAGATGTAAAAGGGACTAGATCTTGGTGGATTTGTTGATATAATTATAAAATGTTGTAGTGTAGAAAGGTAACAAGAGTCACTGGGAATTCCTGAAAATAAGAATGAAATGATGAAAATGCAATTTTTGAAAGATCAATATGGCTGTGAGTTGTGGGATGTGTTATAAAAGTGGTAAACTAGAAACAGAAAAACGGAGTAGAGAAGTGCTTTATAATATAATAAAAGTTAACAGACTACATACCCCTCTCTTTAATTCTGACCCCCATAAGTAGTTTCGTGACCTTGATGCCCATTGAATCTTTGAATCTTATTTTGTTCATCTGGAACTTAGGGATGAGGATACTAATTACTGCAACAACTAAGTGAAAAAAGTCCGTAAAATTACCTAGCAATGTAGCACTTTTAGTATAGACAGAAACATCCTTCCCATACAAATGATATCTACTATAAACCTTTCAGAACTATCATTCTTACTGGTAAAGTACTGGAGTTTTTTTCTCCTTAAAGGCAAAAACAAGATAATGTCCGCTGTATAGTATGTTTCACATACCAAAATGTTGCTCTTAGCCAATGAAATAGGCAAAGTAGAAAAAAGTAATTAGATTATGGTTCTAAGCTAATTTTTATATCAAGGGACTAATAAAAGCTAATCTCACAAATCCTAGTGGGAGTTTATAGAAGACAAATGGAACTTGCCTAGTCACAATTCACAGTGAGCCCAGTTAGTCCTCATACCCATCCATCCTCCAGTTATTTCCCCACTTGCTGAATACATCAGGCTCTACGACTCAAGAACATTTTGCCTCCCTACTAGTATGGTCTTTATATAATCTCTACAGTAACACCCAACCTACTTTGGTCATTTTTCTTAAAAGGTAGACATTTATAGAATGCTAACACTCCCAAAGTTTACACCCAAATCTTGCAAAGAATTGACTTTGTGAGCTCTGCTAAACTATCACACAGATGGTGGTTGAGAAGATAAGAATATCCTTGAGGTTATCCACTCTAGGATACTGTCTATCAATGATTATTGGTGAACATGAGTTCTTTTTCCTCCCCTTTCCTCCCACTGAAACTATACTGCCATTTCCCTACCCACAAAAACAAACTTAGTAAAGAAATCTTGATAAGACAAATATAATTTTTAGATCTTTATCGTTCTGTAGATGTCTGATTATATATAGATCTCTCTCTATATTTTTCTCTCTCTCTACATATGTATATCTATATATAATCAGAGATCTACAAACAATAAAGGTAACAGTGAGAAGTATATTCAGAAGATAAATGTAGGCCTATGTAAAATTATTATCATCTACATAATGAGATTTTGGTAATTGTGGCACAATCGTGAGGATCATGAAATGTGTATTGAATCTGTTATTTAATTTTTTAAAATTTTGTTTCTTTTGCCCAGTCAGGCCAAAACTTTGTCATTTTACAAAGTTTTATTAATAAATAACAACACTTTATTTCTTACTGTAAAACTATGATATATTCAGATTTTAACAAATCTTCAACATTTAAATTATCATGAATAATTCAGCATGTTTTTAACTAAGCATGCTCATAAACAGTAAAAGGACTTTAATTGTTAGTTTTTGCAGAAAATCTCATAATTAAGAGAATGGCAATTTACTATATCTGTATCAGGATTCTCAGGTAGCATGCAGATAAATATACTAATTTTAAGAAGATAATGTGGGGGTGCGTGGGTGGCTTAGTCAGTTAAGTGTTTGCCTTCGGTTCAGGTCATGATTCCAGGACCCTTGGTTCGAGTCCTGCATCAGGCTCCCTGCTCCACGGGTAGCCTGCTTCTCCCTGTTTGTGCACACACTCTCTCTCTGTCAAATAAATAAATAAAATCTTTTTAAAAAAAGACAACAATGTGGTTTCTTCTTTTTATCCCATTCTATAAAGTGTAATGGAAGACCAAACAGGTTCTAATACTTATTCAACTCTGTCTCAAGTTATTACTATATATTATCTCATACAACCCTCACAACTCTTTGAGGTAGGGGCTGTTATTTCTCCTACTTTACAGAAGAGAAGATTAAGGCTGAGAGGATAAGTGACTTGCCTTAACCAATGAAGCTAGTTGGTGATGGGGACAGATGGGCATCATAAATGTTGTCTTCAGAGCTTGCTCACTTCACAACTATGCTCTACTGCCTTTTCTAAGAGATTTCCTATATTCTTTGTTTAAATTGAGGTTATGCCTTGACCTAACATAGAACTTGAATATGAAACTATGAGTTTGCATGCCAGTGATTAAAGCCTTCATTTAGTCTTGTAGCTTATTGCATATCATGAGTGTAAGGGTAGAGTTATGTGAAAGGAATAAACAGTTGTTCACTTTGGGCACAAATAGACTGCCTCCTTTCTGGGCCCTATGTAAACTATGAAAGGATTTTCCTTCATAAGTTTAAAAGTATCTGGCCTCTTACATGTGATTTATGAAAATAGGCTGAATGAATTCAGAAAAACAAGTGATTTGAAAGCTTTTTATTTGCTTCTATGGGAATATAACAGAGAAGCCAGAAGCAAGCAAAATGAGCTTATCCTGTTGCGTGTATGTCAGAGATGCCCCCGAGGTGCCTTTATAATAATGTACTATGAATAATTCTGTCTTAACAACCAGAGTTTAATAAGAATAAATAACTCTCTTTTTCACATTGAGAATTGAAAGGATGTTCTTTGGCATAAAATTCTAAAAATTGTTTTCAATATTGAACAAGAATGAATGATATTAAAGCTGAGTAATGAATTAATGTATTTCTTTACCTATGTTGGATCATCTTTTTAAAACAAATATTCTCTGGTAATCCTTTAAACCTACAGTGTTTTTATCAGGTAAAATTATGCCTTTGTCAGCTCTCATTATCTGGGTTTTATTTTTTTTTATACTGTCCTTTATACTATAAGTAACATCAAATACTAAAAAATAGTTGAGATATAAATAATGTTTAATATTTTTCTATGTCCCTTTAATTATGTAGGTAAAGGTAAGAATTTTAAATGGCATTTTATTCACACATATCCTAAATAAAATTGCTAAAATTAAACATAATTTGAGTTTTTCAGTAAATACCAAGATTAAAATAGCTGTTGGACTAATAAAAAGTAAGTAAAGCCAAGTCTTCATTATGCATTGCCTCCAATATAACACTTTATAGTGTTAACTCAATACATAAATTAAATATATTTAGGATTGTTTTCATCTACATTTTTTGAAGATGAGATGTCCACATCAATATATTTAGGAAAATTCCCAATAGGAGTTGAGCTTAGTATCTAAAATAGGTGCTCAAATTTTCAAATGAAGTAGACCATGAAATGCATCTGATGTCCAAAATAATTTATCTTCTCCACTTCCCTTCAAGTCATCACTGAAAGGGGCTGAGATTCTCTAGCAGTCTCTTCTGGCTGTTGCCAACATATTGTGCAGAGCCACTTGGAACTATCATCATTTTTATTCGTCGGTCAACAGATCTGGATCTGACAGACCTTAGAAGGGAAATGAGGGAAATACAGTTGTGAGGTAAGAATATGCACCCTGGGAATATATGCAATTTATGTGTTCCTTTAAGACCTATGTGAAAATAATCCTCGTCTCTACCACTTCTTTCTTAATGATCAAGTATTATTACTATGCATCCCCAGTTAAATTTTAGTATATACTCTATGTGATGACACACTATGAATCTTGTGGATTAATAAGAATAAGTATGTATTTAGACTGGATTATGTTACACATATCTCTGAAGCTATTGAGGCATGATAGAAAATGTGCATCACTGTTCTTTCCAGGAGAAAGCAAAGGGTTTCTTTTGTTGCTGCTTAGTGATTTCCCATAGATAGCTGTTTATCAGGTGTTGGGGCATATGCTTGCTCTCTGCTCCAATAAAGATACCACGTCTGAAAAAAATTGAAATTTGAAACCTACCTTAAGATTATAGTGATCCACTTTTACTTTAAAGACCCATCTGTCTTTTTTCAGAGTACTTCAGGTAGGTTATATGGTGGTATTATAGGCATAATCACCTTTGAAAATCGTAAATCATTGATGTGGTTCTAACACTATGATGACCTTAGGATATGGCACTGCATTTTCTTGCTCTGTTTGATAGGGAAGATAATTTCTGAACACATCTCCTTGGCTCCTTAAAACAAAACAAAAAACAATTCTTTATACCCAGGATCATGGACCAATAAATGAATTCTACATTTGCTCCAAATATCTATCCCAACTACATGCTCACAAGTTGAAGTTTCACCATTGTATGGGGGATTAATTTGGGGTTCTGCTACACTAAGAGGCAGACTCAAGCCCCAAATTCTTTTATTAACATACCATGATGTATACATGATACTTGATAGAAGGACCTTCCTCAAGAGTATGTAGACTCCACTTCCCTCAGAGAGCACACAGTGTTGGGGGTTCACATTTGGGAAAAGAGAAGGGTTCTAGCTATATACTGGATTGACCTTAGTCAAAACTGTAATCCCCAGACTTACAGTTTTCTTGGTTTATAAATCTAGCAGTAACTGTCCTACAAATGCCATCCACACACTCTTAAAAGTTTCCTATGATTAGATCACTTTTGTTGCTATTTTTCTGTTCTTCATTGCCTCTGATAAAGAACTGCCTCTGCCATATGAGAATCTTATTATTTTCAGTGATTTGGAAACCCTGTTTAGTGGTATAATCTTCCACCAACATCCTCAGACTACACATAACAACTACTAAAAGTATGTTTTGTCATATTGCTATTCACCTCACTAATACAGTTTTCAAAGAGGTAGCCTTAGAGGATTCTTGGGGGACATGGTAGGTGTGATTAAATGGGATTCCCATGATGCAACTCCTTTAACATTTTTAGTTCCTTTGATTATTTCCATTACATAATAAAAATTAACTTTTAGCCCCCAAACTCAATTTTACCATATAGGTCAATGTGAAGCCCAAGTGCTACTCAGCCAGACAAGTGAATACCAGACCATTTAAGAATTCAAGGTTTCTTTTATTCATTACATTAGCCATAAATACAGTCCGATATACTGCTATTATTACAAAAGACCATAGACTGGCTAGCTTAAACAGCAAACATTCATTCTCACAGTTCTGGAGGTTAAGAAGTCCAAGATCAAGATGCCTGGTGATGTAGTATCTCAGGAGGGCCCCCTTTCTGGTCTGCAGATGGCCGTCTTCTCTTTACGTTCTTCCCATGGCCTTTCCTTGCTGTGTGTAGGGGGAGGAGAGAGAAAGAGCTTTTTTATCTCTCCCTCTTTGTATAAGGGCATCAGTCCCATCATGAGGGCTCTACCCTCATGACCTAATCTAACCCTAACTACCTCCCAAATGCTTCACCTCCAAATACCATCACATAGGGGATTAGGGCTCCAACATGTGAAATTTTGGTGTGACACAAACTTTCAGTCTCTGAGCCTTTATGAGAAAAAAATTTTTGAAAATAAGAGATGTTAAAAGCACTCTGTTTCGGACAATGTGCACTTTGAGGTTGTCATTTTCTTTATGCTCTCAAATGCAATTTAGAACAATCAGGCCACCACATAGTCCTTGTATAAAGCCCAGGAAGAATTTATAATAGCTATTAGGTAACTTACTCACAGAAACAACTGGAGGGTTGGATAGTGTTCAAAAGCACATGGAAAAACTGGTATGATTGTATAACTTAACTTGGATGAAAAACTAGAATCTTTTTCCTTACCTTTCAATCTAGAATAAGTCCTTTCTTTTAAAGAAGCTTTTCTAAACTACTGCATCGACAAGAAAGTTACTTAATGGAGACAATTGCTTATTTCTTAAGACATTTTACTGTTAACAAAAAAGATGGTAGCAAGACCGCTCTTCCATTTACTTTTTTTTTTAAGATTTTATTTATTTATTTGACAGAGAGAGACACAGTGAGAGAGGGAACACAAGCAGGGGGAGTGGGAGAGGGAGAAGCAGGCTTCCCGCTGAGCAGGGAGCCTGATGCAGGGCTCGATCCCAGGACCCTGGGATCATGACCTGAGCTGAACGCAGATGCTTAATGACTGAGCCACCCAGGCACCCCTCCGTTTACTTTTCTATAGTCTATAGTAGTCCAGATTTATGCAGTTGTGGAATTAAAAAAAAGAATTTCTGTAAATTGAGCAATGTGAGTATATATACATATTTTTATTAAAATAACATGTGCTTTTATCTTTTTGTTGTTGTTTATTAAAGGGTTGCTTCCTTGGGAAACTTTGTAAAAGAATTTATCATTTCTGAGCTCTAATGAATAGATTTTTGGTCAAGGAATCAGCAATTTATTAAATGTCTTCATATAATTAAGTCCATATAATATACATTTAATCAAAATCTTTATTGAGACAATTGTAGATCTGCATGCAGTTTTAAGAATTTATTGTTAGAGGTTAAATGAAGAGATCCTGAGTATGCTTCACCTAGTTTCCACCAATAAATTTGCAAACCTGTAATATAGCATCACAAACAAGTTATTGACATGATATATTCTACTGAACTTATTCAAGTTTCCCCCTTTTTACTTGTACTTATTTGTGTGTGTGTGTATAAGACCTATACAATTTTACCATATGTCTAGGTCCGTATATCCACAGTCAGGACACTGAAAATTTCATCATCAAAAGGATCCCTCATTTTGTCCTTTAATGACCACACCTACCCTGACACCCTCTTTCTGTCTCTAACTACTGAAATCCACAAATCTGTTCTTTATGTCTCAGATTGTGTCATTGCAAAATGTTATATAAGTGCAGTTATAGAGTGTGTAACCTTTTGTGTTGGTTCCCATCCCCATCTCATGATTCATCCAAGGTGTTTCGTGTTATCAATTCCTTTCCTTTTTTTTTTTATTTTTGAATTAAATTTTTGGCACACATACAGCACAGTTTGCTTAAAGATCAGTTTATTCACCTGTTGAAAGACACCTTATGTGTTCACATTTTGCAATTACAAATAAGGCTACTACCATGTACATTGATGTACGGGTGTTTGTAAGAACATAATTTTCATTTCTTTGGGATAAATGCCCAAGAGTACAGATTCTTGATCATATAGTAATTGCAGAAACTTTCAAACTGTTCCCACACTGGCTGTACCATTTTACATTCCCAAGAGTAATGTATGAGTGATCCATTTTTTCCACATTCTTTCTGGCCTTTGGAGTTTTTCACTATTTCTTTTTTAACCATTCTGATTGGTGCATCATAATCATCTTATTGTGGGTTTAGTATGCATTTACCCAATGGCCACTGATGTTGAAAACCTTTTCATGTGCTTATTTGCCATTTGTAAATTCTTTTCAGTGAAATGTCCCTTCATGTTTTTTTTGCCCACTTTCTAGTTGGGTTTTTTTTTTAACTGTTGAGTTTTGAGAGTTTTTAATATAGTCTAGATACTAGTGCTTTGTTGAGTGTGCGGTTTGCTCATATTTTCTCTCAATCTGAGGCTTGTCTTTTCATCCTTTTCTCATAAACTTTCATGAAACATTTTAATTTTGATGAGACTCAATCAACTTTTTACTTTGTGGATCATGCTTCTGGTATTGTGTGAGAATGCTTTGCATAGGGCTAGATCTCAAAAATTTTCTTTTGTGTTTTTTTTTTCTAAAAGTTTTATACTTTTATATCCTCCATTTGAGTCCAAGATCTCTTTTGGGTTACTTTTTGTACAAGTTGTGATATTTAGATTGAGGTATTTGTTCATTTTTTTCACCTTGTTGCTCCAACACTTTTTGAAATGGCTATCCTTCCTCCATTGAACATCTTTTGCAATTCTGCATTTTTGTCAAACATCAGTTGAGTATATCTGTTACGTGTATTTCTGGGTTGTCTGTTATGTTCCATGAATCTATGTTTCTATCCCTTTAACCATACCACACAGTCTTTTTTACTGCAGCTAGGTAGTAAGTCTTATTATCAGGTTTCTTTGAAATACAGTGATTTCTCTTTGTTATTGTTGTTGTTATGATTAAGACTGCTATGGATAAGCTTATTTATGTTCATAACAATCCATGTTAGGATATTGATAGGAATTGTATTAACTTTACAAATCAATTTGACATTTTTGAATACTGTATGCCTCTCCATTTATTTAGATCTTTGATTTCCTTCATCAGCTTTTTATAATTACTAGTTTACAATTAGTATGTAATCATAGAATGTAGATTTAAGTATATCTGTTGTTAAGTATACAACTAAGCATTTCATTCCTTTGGTGTATTTGTTAATTACATTAATTTTAGGTTCTGCATGTTCATTCTTAATATAAAGAAATGTGACTGATTTTATGTTGATCTTGTATCCTGAAACCTGCTGAAAACTGCTTACTTTTTTTCCAGTCTCCCTTTTTCCTTTTACTCTGGTAGATTTTTTGGTTTGCTCTACATAAATATTCATATCATCTGCATATATAGTTTTATTTATCCCTTTCCAATCTGTAATTTTTTTTAACTTATTTTCGTTGCCTTATTTCAGTGGCTAAACCTTCCAGAACTATGTTGAGTAAGAGTAGAGAGAGCAGCCATCTTTGCCTGTTCCTGATCTTAGGGGGAAACTATTCAGCCTTTCACCATTAAAAATGATACTATCTACAGGGTTTTTTGTAGATGTAATTTATCAGTTTGCTGTCATTCATTTCTATTCCTAACTTGATGATTTTTTTTTTTAATTGGGAATGGGTATTGGATTTTGTCAAATGCTTTACTATGTAAATTGACAGGGTCATATGGTTTTTCTTTTTCAAACTGTTTATATGGTTTATTTCATTTTTTGATTTTAGAATACTGGACCAGCCTTCCATGTTTGGAATAAATCTCACTTGGTCATTGTATATGTTGCTGGATTTGGTTTGCTAGTGTTTTGCTGATGATTTTTATATCTGTATTCAAAAGAGATATCGGTCTGCAACTTTCTTTTCTTGTGATACCTTTGTCTGGTTGTAGTATCTGATCCCATATAATGAATTGTTAAGGAATTTTTTTATTTCACACTGGAACATTTTATGTAGTTGTTGCTAATTCTTTTACATGTATTTGGTAGAACTTTCCAGGGGAATTATCTAGGCCTATAGATTTATTTTTTGGAGTTTTTAAAATATGAATTCAATTTATTTCATAGTAATAGAGATATTGAAATTATCCCTTTCAGTTTGGTTGAGATTGGTACTGTGGCTTTCACAGAATTGTTTACTGAAATCAGAACTTTTTGAAGTAAATGAATAAATAGAATGAATAAAAATAGCAAATTAGACATAATACAATTATAAGACTGTTTTGGTTGTTATTAAAATTTTTACAACAAAAAAGAGTTGATAAACTTTCACCTTAAAATTTCTATTTCCATAGCTAGTTACTCAGTAAGTCAAGCCACCTCTTCAACTGAGGACAAGTAGAAAAGCTACTCAAATATTTTAAAATCTGCCCCTTATGGCATGAAAATTAATAGATATACAGAAAATAATGCAGAAAAAACCCAGTCATATCCCAGCATATATTGTTCAGAAAAAAAAATGTGCTCAGGGAAAATGTTATTGATACCAGTATTTTATATAAAAGACTGAAAGTAAAATAAATGCATATTAAAGTAATTATAAAATGTAAGGAAAATAAAAATAAATTTTAAAAAAGGCACACTAAATCCAAATATGACTGCACATTTCTAAAATCACATAAATAAAGGGAGAGTGGATTTATTTATTTATTTATTTATTTATTTATTTTTATTATGTTCAGTTAGCCAACATATAGTACACCATTAGTTTTTGATGTAGTGTTCAACGATTCATTAGTTGTGTATAACACCCAGTGTTCATCACATCATGTGCCCTCCTTAATACCCATCACCCAGTTACCCCATCCCCCAACCCCCCTCCCTTCTGTAACCCTCAGTTTGTTTCCCAGAGTACAGAGTCTCTCATGGTTTGTCTCCCTGTCTGATTTCTTCCCATTCAGTTTTCCCTCCCTTCCCCTGTGGTCCCCCATGCTATTCCTTATGTTCCACTACAGAACACTTATGAAAGAAATTGAGGAAGACACAAAGAGATGGAAAAACACTCCATGCCCATGGATTGGAAGAATTAACATTGTTAAAATGTCTATGCTGCCCAGAGCAATATACACTTTAAATACAATCCCTATCAAAATATCACTGACATTTTTCACAGAGCTGGAACAAACAATCCTAAAATCTGTATGGAACCAGAAAAGACCCTGAATTGCCAGAGGAATGTTGAAAAAGAAAACCAAAGCTAGGGGCATCACGATGCCTGACTTCAAGCTATATTACAAAGCTATCATCATCAAGACAGTATGGTACTGGCACAAAAACAGACACATAGATCAATGGAACAGAAAAAAGGACCCAGAAATGGACCCCCAACTCTATGGTCAACTAATCTTCCACAAAGCAGGAAAGAATATCCAATGGAAAAAAGACAGTCTCTTCAATAAATGGTGTTGGGAAAATTGGACAGCCACATGCAGAAGAATGAAACTGGACCATTCTCTTACGCCATACACAAAGATGTACTCTAAATGGATGAAAGACCTCGATGTGAGACGGGAATCCATCAAAATGCTAGAGGAGAACATAGGCAGTAACCTCTTCGACATCGGCCACAGCAACTTCTTTCAAGACATGTCTCTAAAGGCAAGAGAAACAAAAACAAAAGTGAACTTTTGGGAGAGGGGATTTAAACTACAATAACTCATGCCTGAAACATAACCAGGACAAAAAGAATGATACAAACGTTAACATACATGTAAGTAGGGATATTAACCTCTAAGATAAGCAGAGCCTGTCTGGAGTTCACATTAGTATGTAGAGTCAGGCAGTGACTATCAAGAAAAAAAAAAAATCAAGGGTATCAGGGGCCTAGCTGGGAAAGAACAAAATTAATTCACCAGAGAAGGCAGTTCCACTGTGAAGGCAGTAATACTTAAAATGGAAAGGAAAGATGGCACATCAGCATGCTGGTTTCTGGGCACTACTTTAAAACAGGTTTGAAATTGCCCATGACCAGAGGTAATAGTCTCAGGAAGGCATTACTATATGAAACCATTTGGAATGGGAGATGATAAGTAGAGAAAATTGTGAGTCCTGCAGAAACAAGAGAAAGTTACAGAATCAGAAATCAACCCTCTTTTTTTTTTAATGATATTTTCTCTCAATGAAACCTCATTTCACTATACCACCAAAAGAGTTTATTTTTTCCTTTTTTTTTTTTTTTTTTTTTCATTTTAAAAGAAGGTCCTTTTGAATGAAGATGCTAGAAAGGAACTCAGAACCTTCAAGCCTCCTCCCAATGGAGACATATCTGTTATGGTCAGTTTAGAAAACTTCAAAGCTTTGTATAATGAATACAAATACCAGGAACCCCCCCCCCCGGAATAACTATTACGAGAATAGAATAGGCAGAATCAAAATATTATATCTGATTAAAGTGCTTATGATAAGTCAAGCAAAAAGCAAAGAAAAATATACTATACACTATAATTTAGTGTATTCAATATAAATTAAATAATATTGAACATCCTTTGTAGAAATAACTCCTTAAGTCAAAAAGTATGTATAAAATGGACAAAACCAGAAAACTTTGAATACAAATTATAGGCAGAACTCAGTAAAGAATGACAACTAAAATACAATGCCATTGTATAAATGGGTAATTAAGTTAGTATGCCCAAAGGAAAATAAAGTTTAATGAATGTATAGCAGGAGACATTAAGAAATGAAAACATCAAGAAAACAAAAATAAAATAGAGAGTAAAAGGATCAGAAGATATAGATATAAAAGATAAGCAAATTCTGACATATACATAATTGGAATCTCAAACAAAAACAGAACATGAAAGAAACTGTATTTTAAACTATGATTCAAGAAAATTTCTGAAAATAAAAGTCCTGAAACTACTAATTGAACAGACCTAAAGTATACCTGGAGAAACTGACATTGAACAATCAACTCTGTGACATTCTAGTAAATTTTTAGACATTAAATAAATGAAGAAAAATATTTATGGGACCTCCATGCAAAAACAAGCAAGTTGCTTACTAAGGAAAAAAAAATACATGTTGAAATCAGGCATCTAGAAAATAATGGAAAGATTAAGACAATAGTGGAGTGTGGTTCAATAAATTCAAGGACAGGAAGTACGAGTCAGTAATTTTATAGCTTGGCTATAAAGGCTGTAAAAAATACAGTTTAATACATGTAAAAACTCTTGCAATAATGTAAGCATGAAACTTCCTTGCACAATATACTAAAGGATGGGTATCATCTAACCTAGAAGTGATTAGGTAAACATTAGCTAAAGAACTGTCAATGAGAAGTGGACATATTTAATTATAATCAAAGATAAAAACAAGGTTGTGACCCCCCCCAAAAAAAACCAAAATATAAATGTCATTTATGCCAAAAAGTGGGAATAGAAGGAAAAGAGAAAATACAAAAGTAGAAAAACTCATTGATTGTTGAATAGGTGAAAGTCAACTCAAGTAGTAGTAGCTTAAGGAGAACAAAAAGGCATTTAATAGGTGAGAGTCAACGCATATATTTTAAAGCAGAAAAAAGCTAGTAGAAGCTTAACTAAAGGTAAAAAAAAGAATTAAGTATATAATGAACTATGTTGATAAAAAAGTAACTCCTAGAGCAATAATAAAAGTTTTCATGTTTCAAAATAAATACAAAAAAATGAGTGAAGAAATATACCACCTAGAGAAAGAAGCACATATATCCCTCACCCTCTCCCCCTGACTCTATTTCCACCCCCCATATTAATTATAAAATAATGGAAATAGTAAGTATAAAATAAGACAATATGGCAGTATTGAGTATGGTCACATCAGACATATCAGTAACTACAGATGGATTTAAAAACCTGCTAAAAGAAAAAGCTAGGAAAAGTTAATAAAAGATTAGTGAAAGATTTGTTTCCAGAACAAAATGCAACTCAGTTGTAAAACATGGGAAACACCTATTTTAAAAATATGATTCAGAAATGACAGAGAGAGGAGAGAGATATATAGGTAGAAATAGATGAGAGACAGAAAGATATTGAGAGAGAGAAAGAGAGGGAGGCAAAGAGATAGAAGAGAAATAGAAATACCGAGCAGATTTTCAGTCTTATCAAACTAGGTAGGATCGGGCCTTAACACATTAAAATAGACAAAGAATCTTCTTTATGATACAAAATGATGCAATTAACAATAAAGTAAAAAAACAACAAAGGTATAACAGGCATTATGTATGTACCAAGTAACAGAGTTACTATTTTTTTCTAAAACATATTCAGGGAGAAATAGAGAAAAACATTAGGGAAGTTTCACAGTTATTTCAAGTTTGTGTTGAAAAACCTCAAGGAGACAAGTAAGCATATAGGAGGCCTAACCAATATCAAAAGGATGGATAATATGGAGAAATATCAAATATTACACCCTAATAATAACTCTTTATGTCAAGAGCCAATGGAACATCTATTAAATGTATCATAATATTGAAAACAGAAGGAAGATAAGTTTAACATAATAAAATTATTATAAACTACACTTTTCAATCAGTATTTAATAAGACAGAGATCAGTAACAAAATTGAAAAGATCCTTAACCTGGAATTTATATATTTTTTGTTAGGTTAGGTTTATCATGGATCTATGGTCTAAAGGGGTACTCCTCCCCCCTAAAATTTGTATGTAGAAACCCTAACCCCCAAGGTGATGGTTGTAGGGGGTGGATCTATTGAGAGGTGATTAGATCATGAGAGCAGACCCTCATAAGTGGGATTAGTTCCTTTATAAAAGAAGCCCTACGGAGGCCCCCTGACCCTCCTGCCACCTGAAGACACAACAAAAAGGTGCCATCTCAGAACCAGGAAGTAGGTCCTTGCCATCTACTGAATCTGCAGAACCATGAGCTTGGATTTTCCAGCCTCCAGAATTGTGAGAAATAAGTGTTTATGGTTTATAAGCTACCTAGTCTATGACTTTGTTATAGCAGCCCAAATAGACTAAGATATATGGTATAATTATATACAGTAAAATTCACTTCTTTAGGTGTACATTTCCCTGAATTTTAATTTTGGTAAAATCCAATTTATCACATTTTCTTTTATGATTCATGTTTTGCATCCTAAGATCTTTTGCCAAACCAAAAGTTGCAGAAATATTATTTTATTATTATGTTATGTTAATCACCATACATTACATCATTAGTTTTTGATGTAGTGTTCCATGATTCATTGTTTGCATATAACACGCAGTGCTCCATTCAGTGTGTGCCCTCTTTAATACCCATCACCAGGCTAACCCATCCCCCCACCCCCTCCCCTCTAGAACCCTCAGTTTGTTTCTCAGAGTCCATCGTCTCTCATGGTTCATCTCCCCCTCCTACACCACCCCCCTTCATTTTTCCCTTCCTGCCATCTTCTTCTTCTTCTTCTTTTTTTTTTTTTTAATATATAATGTGTTATTCGTTTCAGAGGTACAGGTCTGTGATTCAACAGTCTTACACAATTTACAGCACTCACCATAGCACATACCCTCCCCAATGTCTATCACCCAGCCACCCCATCCCTCCCACCCCCAACTATTCCAGCAACCCTCAGTTTGTTTCCTGAGAATAAGAATTCCTCATATCAGTGAGATCATATGATACATGTGTTTCTCTGATTGACTTATTTCACTCAGCATAATACCCTCCAGTTCCATCCACGGTCATTGCAAATGGCAAGATTTCATTCCTTTTGATGGCTGCATAATATTCCATTGTATATATATACCGCATCTTCTTTATTCATTCATCTGTCGACGGACATCTTGGCTCTTTCCATAGTTTGCTATTGTGGACATTGCTGCTATAAACATCGGGGTGCATGTACCCCTTTGGATCACTACATTTGTATCTTTGGGGTAAATAAATAAATACCCAATAGTGCAATTGCTGGGTTGTAGGGTAGCTCTATTTTCAACTTTTTGAGGAACTTCCATACTGTTTTCCAGAGTGGCTGCACCAGCTTGCATTCCCATCAACAGTGTAGGAGGGTTCCCCTTTCTCCGCATCCCTGCCAACATCTGTCGTTTCCTGACTTGTTAATTTTAGCCATTCTGATTGGTGTGAGGTGGTATCTCATTGAGGTTTTGATTTGGATTTCCCTGATGCCGAGCGATGTTGAGCACTTTTTCATGTGTCTGTTGGCCATTTGGATGTCTTCTTTGGAAAAATATCTGTTCATGTCCTCTGCCCATTTCTTGATTGGATCATTTGTTCTTTGGGTGTTGAGTTTGAGAAGTTCTTCATAGATTTTGGATGCTAGCCCTTTATCTAATACGTCATTTGCAAGTACCTTCTCCCATTCTGTCGGTTGTCTTTTGGTTTTGTTGACTGTTTCTTTTGCTGTGCAAAAGCTTTTTATCTTGATGAAGTCCCAATAGTTCATTTTTGCCCTTGCTTCCCTTGCCTTTGGCGATGTTTCTAGGAAGAAGTTGCTGCGGCTGAGGTTAAAGAGGTTGCTGCCTGTGTTCTCCTTTAGGATTTTGATGGACTCCTGTCTCACATTGAGGTTTTTCAACCATTTTGAGTCTATTTTTGTTTTTGGTGTAAGGAAATGGTCCAGTTTCATTCTTCTGCATGGGGCTGTCCAATTTTCCCAACACCATTTGTTGAAGAGACTGTCTTTTTTCCATTGGACATTCTTTCCTGCTTTGTGGAAGATTAGTTGACCATAGAGTTGAGGGTCCATATCTGGGCTCTCTATTCTGTTCCATTGATCTATGTGTCTGTTTTTGTGCCAGTACCATGCTGTCTTGATGACAGCTTTGTAATAGAGCTTGATGTCCGGAATTGTGATGCCGCCGGCTTTGCTTTTCTTTTTCAACATTCCTCTGGCTATGCGGGGTCTTTTCTGGTTCCATACAAATTTTAGGATTATTTGTTCCATTTCTTTGAAAAAAGTGGATGGTATTTTGATGGGGATTGCATTGAATGTGTAGATTGCTCTAGGTAGCATTGACATCTTCACAATATTTGTTCTTCCCATCCATGAGCATGGAATGTTTTTCCATTTCTTTGTGTCTTCCTCAATTTCTTTCATGAGTATTTTATAGTTTTCTGAGTACAGATTCTTTGCCTCTTTGGTTAGATATATTCCTAGATATCTTATCGTTTTGGGTGCAATTGTAAATGGGATCAACTCCTCAATTACTCTTTCTTCTGTCTTGTTGTTGGTGTATAGGAATGCCACTGATTTCTGTGCATTGATTTTATATCCTGCCACTTGGCTGAATTCCTATGAGTTCTAGCAGTTTTGGGGTGGAGTCTTTTGGGTTATCCACATGAAGTATCCTATCATCTGCAAAGAGTGAGAGTTTGACTTCTTCTTTGCTGATTTGGATGCCTTTTATTTCTTTTTGTTGTCTGATTGCTGTGGCTAGGACTTCTAATACTGTGTTGAATAGCAGTGGTGATAGTGGACATCCCTGCCACGTTCCTGACCTTAGGGGGAAGCTCTCAGTTTTTCCCCATTGAGAATGATATTTGCTGTGGGTTTTTCATAGATGGCTTTTATGATATTGAGGTATGTACCCTCTATGCCTATACTCTGAAGAGTTTTGTTCAAGAAAGGATGCTGTACTTTGTCAAATGCTTTTTCTGCATCTACTGAGAGGATCATATGATTCTTGTTCTTTCTTTTGTTAATGTATTGTATCACATTGATTGATTTGCGGATGTTGAACCAACCTTGCACCCCAGGAATAAATCCCACTTGGTCATGATGAATAATCCTTTTAATGTACTGTTGGATCCTATTGGCTAGTATTTTGGTGAAAATTTTTGCATCCATGTTCATCAAGGATATTGGTCTGTAATTCTCCTTTTTGATGGGGTCTTTGTCTGGTTTTGGGATCAAGGTAATGGTGGCCTCATAAAACGAGTTTGGAAGTTTCCCTTCCATTTCTATTTTTTGGAACAGTTTCAGAAGAATAGGTATTAATTCTTCTTTAAATGTTTGGTAGAGTACCTCTGGGAAGCCATCTGGCCCTGGACTCTTGCTTGTTGGGAGATTTTTGATGCCTGCTTTAATTTCCTTAGTGGTTATAGGTCTGTTCAAGTTTTCGATTTCTTCCTGGTTCAGTTTTGGTAGTTGATACATCTCTAGGAATGCATCCATTTCTTCCAGATTCTCCAGACATCCTACCTCCCAGAAAGTTGTCGCTTTTCTGTTCAGAGAGTTGCTGCTATTCTTTTTTCAATCTCCTGTTGAGTTTGTAGGTATTCAGAATGCTTTGATCCCTATCTAGCTGAATTCCTAGGACCAGACGAAATTTAGGTCTCCTACTCCTCCGCCATCTTGCTCTTTCCTCCACAAAAATATTATTTTTTAAAATAGTTGTATGTCTTATGTTTAGGCCAATGACAATATTAATTTTTGAAGATTATGTAAAGTATGGGTACATTTTTATTATTTTCCATATCTATACCTACATGTTTCAGCACTATTTAAAGAAAGTTATTCTTTTATCCATTTAATTGCTTAGGTACGTGTATCAAAAATCAGTTAGCCGAATACATGTGGGTCTATTTTTGGAGTTCATCTCTGTTCAGTCCCTTTCCTTCTTTAGATGATCTCAATTCTCTCATATTTTATTATACACATTGAGACAAACCAGGTGGCACCTTAACACTGTGCCTAGAAACCCCTTTAGGTAGCTCACTCAGTTCAGTAAGTATATTTTCTATTTTCTATATTACTGCAACTGATACTGTTGCTAAATATCCTGTTACTACATAACAGAGATCCTCCTCCCTCAGGTTTCCAGTAAGAGTTTTCACACGTCCTTATAAGCCCTCACTTGCAGCCTTCTCAAAGTTTATAAAATTATACAGTTTCTTCAAGGGTCTTGATGCTTTCACAAACACTTTCCTCAAACTTTTTTTAGCTTCCCAATCCACTCCAATAGTTTAGGATTTTGTTGTGCTGCTGTAAAACCCACTCCCAGCACCAAACTAGGTATTCATTGTATATAGCTGTTAAAGCAGTTGCCTGAAAACATAGTGACTTAAAACAGAAAACCTGGGTTAGCTAAGATTTCTGTAGGTCAAATATTCAGAAGTTTAACTGAGTGATTCTGACTCAGTCTTACATCTGGTTCCAGTTAAGATGTTAATCAGGCCTGCAGTCATCTCAAGGATTGACTGGTACTAGATGATCCTCTTCCAAGCTCACTCACATGGCATTTGCCCAGAAACATGAGTTCCTTGCTGGCCATCTCCAATCAGTCCTCTCGTATGGCTGATTGGTTGACCTTATAACATGACAGCTGTTTTTCCACAGAGTGAGTGATCCAAGAGAGAGAAAGGAGAATCCCACAGTGTCTTTCATGACTCAGTCTCCAAAGTGATGCACTATTATTTCCACCATATTTTATTCATTAGAAGCCAATCACTGAGTCACTGTACACACTGAAGGGATGGGAGTTAAGCTTCACCTATTGATGGAAAGAGTCAAAGTTAAGCTCTACCTATTGATGGAAAGAGAGTCAAAAAATTTGTGGACATATTCCTGCTATCTATGGCAGGAATGTCAGGGGTGCATCTGGATATAGTGATAGGACCATACAGTAGGAGTTTACCTAGATTGGGAGGTGCCATATTGATATTTGGGGACTTGGAAGCTAGATAATAGAGTTTTTTCTGCTGGTCAATTAAAATGGGCATTAAATAATAATAAACGTTATTTATTTTAGTTCAAATCCTTAGAAGGATTGCAAATTCCTGAGATTATTTCAGTTTGCTTGCTTTAGGGAATATTCAGCTCATGGTGGAGAGGAACACAAGTTTTCTCTTTTCTATCTTAGATTTCTCTTGAGCTCAAATGCATCATTGAATAGAAAATAAACACATAGAAAAAAAAGAATAAAGCTAAAACACACAGAAAATGATACTTAAGAACCAAAATCTGTTAGGATAAATAATGTGTATTTTGATACAGTCTATCTTACATGCTTCATTTCTCCCAAAAGTTTCATATGAACAGTAAAACAGCTAAGATTATTATGGCTTGAGCAAAAATAGTACAGTGACTACCCATGCACAGGGATAATAATACTGATGATAACTCTAGAGATAGCCTAACGTATTGAGCTGAATACTTATGTGCTAGGTACTCTGATAAGCAATTTATATGCATTGCCTCATTTAATTATCCCCCAAATCACATGAGATTGATACAACAAGGAAACAATTATTTTCCTTAGGAGAATTACTTTCTGGACTATGTTAATATACATTGATAAGAATCCAACTCCCCTGAAGTTTGTGTTAGCACTGTGTTTTCTGATTTATTTTCTATTTACTTATTAATATTTTAATTGATTTAAGGTCTAGTGATTATGATGATGATTATTAAGAATTATATAGTTTTTGCATTCACTGAATCTGCTTTTTTTTAAAAAAAACCCTGATTACCATCATTTTAGGCAGTTAAAAATAAAACAATTATGCAAAATTTTTACACAATGAGAAGAAGAAATTTATTTTTCTGGTGTTTGAACCATGTACTGGTAAACCATCTCTCTTAATTCAGATCGAGTTTCTCCTACTTAGACTATATTTATTTATTTATTGTTTTCAATTCATTGCCTAAGACGTAGCTGATTTACCTTGAGCAATAACAGTGCCATTTGCAAAAAGATTAATCTTTTTTCAATTCTAGACCATATAGCATATATGGAAACATTTATTAACTTTACATTTATTCAAATGTAAAAGCACTGTCACTGTATTATTCCAGCCCTGCTATAACACATCTGAGGAAATACTTTTTCCATTATTTTTCTTACGGTTGGAAGATACATGCTAATTATAGAAATGAAAGAACAGGGGCGCTTGGGTGGCTCAGTCGTTAAGCGTCTGCCTTCGGCTCAGGTCATGATCCCAGGGTCCTGGGATCGAGCCCCACATCGGGCTCCCTGCTCTGCGGGAAGCCTGCTTCTCCCTCTCCCACTCCCCCTGCTTGTGTTCCCTCTCTCGCTGTCTCTCTCTCTGTCAAATAAATAAAATCTTTAAAAAAAAAAAAAAA
>NC_058404.1:65725839-65830515 GCF_002201575.2 Neomonachus schauinslandi
TTTTAAAAAAAAAAAAAAAAAAAAAAAAAAAAAAAAAAAAAAAGAAATGAAAGAACATAAAAAAGGGACTCAACAAGGAAATACTTAGAAATTTCCAAGGTTAACAATCTCCTGTATGTTTCTGCTTGTATCCATAAATATGTACAAATATATACATATATGTACAAATATATATACACATTTTTTGAAAAATAAAATCATACTATATAATTTTATATCCTTTAAGGTTTTTATCAAAAATATTTCCCTGTACCATTAAATATTTTTTCAAAACATAATTTTAGAAACTGCACTGCATTCTTGAAAACATAATGCTATACTTAATTTACTTATTTTCCTGTTGTTGAAATTATAATTGATGAAACCTGACAATTTAAGACACTGGAATATACTTTAAGGAAATTCAGGGTGTTGATATATGAGCACAGTGGGATATCTTCTTAATATATTCCTCAAGGGAATTCATCAGCCTTCTTTATGATTGGACTTCTAGTTCCCCAAGGTTCTATTTTTTACTGGGAAGTGTTTTAATATCTAGCAAGCAATTATAATAGCACTATCATAGTACCCGAGGCATTTAATCACACATGATTCTACCCTCTTTCCCCACTATATCTGAATTATCTTGGTGAGGAAAAAGATCCTTATTCTCAGCATGACTGCAATAAAACTAGTGAAAAAAAGTAATTTAAAAAATCAAGTAGAAAGGACCTGGAAAGAGCAATAGAAATTGCACCTGAATTTAGGGGATTGGTTCCTACTCCTTGTTGAGTACTTAAGTAGTTTTATGCCCTGGGGAAAGTCACTTAAATTCTCTAGACCTCTGACTCCTCATCTGATAATTTATGTTAAATAGTAATTTTTGGCTCTGAAAATTTTAATTTATCTTTAAAGGGAATAAATGCCTCAATTGATGTAATCTTGTTTCCAAGTGTTCTATCTGAAAACAGGTAAAAATTATATGAATTAATTCTATGTACTTAGATATGTTTATTACTGAGGTTTTGTTTTCCTTTTACGATTTTATTTATTTATTTATTTGAGAGAGAGGGAGAGAGAGAGTGAGCAGAGGGAGGGGCAGAGGGAGAAGGAGAGAGAGAATCTTAAGCAGACTCCATGCTGAGCACTGAGCCTGAAACAGGGCTTGATCTTACAATCCTGAGATCATGACCTGAGCCGAAATCAAGAGTCAGACACTTAACCGACTGAGCCACCCAGGTGCCCCTTACTACTGAGTTTTTTTAATAATTAGAATCTGAGTCTGAGTTCTTGATATAATTTATTGTCATCCGTGGTTAGAATTCAGAGCATTTTTCTAAATATTGTTTTTCTGCAATTAACTTTTTTATCCCTGCACTAAACTCAACACATTTTTGTAAAATATACAGTAAATACTCACATTAACTTATTTTTCATATGAGTATTACAATTACATTTTTATCTAAATGGTCTATTTCATATTGTTCAGAAATGTGTTTAAATTAGAAATGAACTTGGGAAGAGTTTGTGTTATTATAATATTGAGTCCCACATGATTGGAATTTTAAAATTGCTCTGATAAAAAAAGTCTCTTAAAATGTGATATTTTCACCTCTCAGAAGATATGCTAAACAAGAAGAGGCTCTTCCTGCCAACAGGACTAGTCCAACTTATTTTGTATGAGTAGAGAAATGAGAGGGAGCTTGCCCAAATAATATTAAACCAGTGTGATATCGGCCCCTGAATAAAAACTGAGATCAAAGAAACAGAGATAAGAATCTACAAACCACAAGTCTGACATTAATAGTAAAATAATTAAATATTCAAAAATGAAACTAGGGCAATTTTTAGATACTTGGAGCTAAACCAAATTTATACCCTCTTTCTTCAACTTTATCAAAATAAGTTCAATATGAATCAAAGTTAAAATAGCAGTCTTTAGGGGTACCTGGGTGGCTCAGTTGGTTAAACGTCCAGCTCTTGATCCTCAGCTCAGGTCTTGATCTCAAGGTTGGGAGTTCAAGCCCCACGTCAGTCTCCACAGCATGGAGTTGGGCTCTACAACATGGAGCCTATAAAAAAAAAAAAAAATTCCAAAAAACAACAGTATTTGTAAAATGTAAAATAAAACACCACAATTATTAGAAAAAGTTCTTGATGTATTTTTGTTATTATTACTATGCTGTAGAATTACTTTCTTAGCAAAACATCAAAAATAAAAAAAATACGTAAAGAATAAAAGTGGTAGATTTGACAGCAAAAGCTACTATCATCAAAATGCAAGAGAGAAAGTCAAAGGTAAGATAAGAAAAACTAAAGAAAGCAAGTGCATCACAGCCAGTAAGTATCACAAGGGAATGATGAGTTCAGTGTACTTAACAAGTAAGGGGACCTTATAAATAAATATGAAAAGTTTATGCGTGATAAAGGAAAAATGACATAGATATGAAATAGATTAATTAGAAAAGAAAGTATATAAAGGCAAATAAACACATGTAATGTGTTTGACCACACTTGAACCAAACAAAAGCAAATCAAAGAAAAATATGAGATATAATTTTTACCTGCAAAATTTCTATTATAAATGCTGTGGAACACTATCTAAGATTGCAGTGCCAAAGCATAAACTTTCTTTACTCCCATTTATCATCAAAAGCCTTCAAAGTTCATGGCCTTTTTTCCCAGCAATCCACTTCTAGCAGTTTATCTTCAGCTAATAATGGGCAAGTGTGAAAAGGTGTGGTTATGAAGATGTATTGGGGCAGCTTATACGAGTGAAAAATTGGAACTTAAAAGTGATTTTCAATAGGAGGCTGGTTAAATTAATCATGGTGTATTTAAAAGGAAAGCTATATCAGTCAAAATGATGAAAATAAATTTATATGTTCATTAACAAGCAAAAATGTATACAATATATACTTGCAGTATGTCTAGTTATTTTATGTAATTTATTGACCGTACATTTAAATGGGCCAGATTCAGATCCACTTGTTTCCCCCTAAATGCCATTGCTATAAATGCCACTTTCTGAAAAGCCCAATTAGTACACACACACACACACACACAACACATTTACAAAAATATAAACAAGTTTTCTGTCATTTTTTTTACAGTGTAAGGTAGTTGACAAAATTTTTCTATAAGTGTTTAAATTAATGTAAATAGATGAGTGGTTTTAGGAGGTCATTTTAAAAGGAAATATTAAACATGAAATTAACAAGCCATTTATATAATTTAATGAACATTATTTATAATTTAGGCCCATTTTAAGGAAATTAGACAAAGATGGATAATTTTAAAATGTTGATGGTATCTCCTAAATGCCTTATATATTTACTAAATGAGCACTTATAGATGTGAAATTTTATGTACTTCAACCTGTTAATAAGTTATCTTTGGATAGCATAAACACAAGGTCTTTCTGATGCTTCTGGAACTAAATATCTCTTAGATGATGTTCAACGTGATTTAGCCTTATAGTAAATTTCACAGTGAATTGAACATTGTAAATTAGCTAAGTAATTGTACATTCATTTATATGCCTTCCGACATTTCATTAAGTCCTGTGTGGTGGTGTGAAGTTCATATCTTTATAAAGGGTACTTCCGGAGTGGACTTGAAATTCATTGCTGCTAAGGCCAAAAAAAAAAAAAAAAAAAAGGTTTGTGTGGGAATTACTAAGTTTTGCATTATTCACAGTATGCTTTTGCTAGTAATGATACTTGTAAATATTTTCAATTATATTCTTGGTTTGCATGTATGTCTCAGAATTAGGGAAATTCTGACCTGGCTATACCAATCTAGTAAAGTATTTTAAATATTTATCATTTTAAACAGCTGATGTTGGGTGTTAGGTCAGATAACTGAACAAGCTGTTGAAGAGCACTTAGTGAGTACAACAGGAGTGAGTATAAGACCAGAGCCCTCTGAGGTCAGTCTATTTCAAGATGGAGGAATAAGCAAGGTGAGGAGAAAGCCCAAAGAAAACTACATGTAGAGGAGGCTTGATTACAGTCTTACTTTTTAAAGATATCAAATATTTGTTATCTAAATCTATTCCTGTGTAAGGTATTCAAAATTTTCAAAGGGACTGCAACTACCATGCTCTTTGTCTTTCAGTATAGTCCTTGGCGGTAAAATGGACCCAACTGCCCTAATGCTGCTAACAAAGATATTTGTAAAAACATCATGTAAGTTTTATAGCACAATGGAGGTGTTCTGCACTGTATGTCTTTGTCTCCTGGATAAATACTTGTTTTCAGTTTGATTTTATTTTAAAGATTTGTTTATTTTAGAAAGAGAGAGTGTGCGAGTGGGGGAAGGGGAAGAGGGAGAGGGAGAGAGAGAATCCCAAGCAGATTCCACGCACAGTGTGGAGCAGAGCCGGAAGTGGGGCCTCCATCAGGACCCTGAGATCATAACCTGAGCGGAATCAAGAGTCCCCCGCAACAGATTGAACCACCCACACACTTCAAGCATTAACTCTTAATCTGCATAAGAACCCCATGAAATAGATACTATTATTATCTACTTCACAGTAGATGTGAAAGATTGCACAGAAGATTGCAATATAAATTGTCAGAGTGGGGCAGCTGGGTGGCTCAGTCTGTTAAGTAGCCGTCTCTTGATTTAGGCTCCAGTTGTGATCTCAGGGTGTGATTTCAGGGTAAGGGGGCAGTCTGTTTAAGATTCTCTCCCTCTCCCTCTGCCCCTCCCACAGCTTGTGCATGTGTGCTCTCTCTGTCTCTCTCTCAAATGGATGGGTAAATCTTTAAAAAAAAATTGTCAGAGTATGTGAGGTCCTAGTTTCTGATCCTTTGAAGGCTTTGCTGCTTCTTCAAATAATGAATACATTTTTTAAGGAAAAAAGTCATTTTTGCTATTTATTCATCTTTAAACTTTAATGGATGTTTTATTAATTTTAAATTAAAAATATTTTTTGTATTATTATTGGCAAGATATTTCCTTATTTTGGACCCTTGCACCCCCAATCACAAATCACATGCCAACTTTTAAAAATATACTTTTAAGCAAACAGTTATTTGCAAAAATGTTAATATAAATGATTAATGGCTTTATCAAGTTTTAAAGTTTTTATTAATGATATTTTAAACTTGAAAATCAACTTATAAAACACAGATTTGGAGTTGTTCAGTAAAAGCCCAACCATTTCCTAAAAATCCAAAATTCATGAAAATAATTATAAACTGGGCAATTAAATGAAGCTTCACATTCTCAAATAAGCTAATTAATAGAAGTCATTTTACCTTTACTTATAAATACATTATTTATAATTTAATATAAGGTGGTTAAAATACATCATTTCAAATGTATCATTGCCATCTATTGGAAACAGCATATCTAAACCAATTCCCGTTCTAAAGAAAATATAAAATTAAATGTTTTTCAAGGACTAGACTGTAAGTTTGAGCCTTGGATATTGTGTATTTTGTATTTGAACATGTACAGCTGCTGCGCTATATATTTAGGTTTAGATATTCCACCATAATTTTAAAATTATATGTATTATATGTGCTCAGGACTTATATTTTTGTTTTATTGTTTTTTAGGGAATGCTATATGACAGAAAATAATGTAGGAGAGTGCATTAATATATATACTATTCTCTGCAGTAAAAGAGGTCTGTTTTATTTGAAGCTCTGTTTATTACATATCTGCCTTATTTCTAACAAATGTAAAGTCTTGTGATGAATCTGGTCTGCTACAAAAAATGCTTTCAGTGCTAGTTTGTGCTTGTCAGGGTAGTGGGGAGGTTTAATAGTATATCCTGTATGCTTTCTTTTTATATGGTGCATCAAAATCAGATATGGTAAAAGTATAGTCTTAAAACATAACAAGAAGACATAAGACTAAAAACAAATAAATGGTGGTCAAAGAAAGTATAAAATCGATTCTGAATTTATTTATGCACTCTGGGGATATATGAAGCTTATCATATTTTTAGTGCAGAATCATATACTTGGGGGAAAAAAAATCCCAACTCTTCTGAAAACTCAGAACTCCTCATCCTTTGATAATGAATAGAAAACTGACCTTATGATTCTTTATTTCAGCTAGAAGAGAGACTATGTTGAGACCACAATACTCACAATCTATGCACCCTAAAATATAGCTTCCTTTTTTTTTTTCTGGGCTCACTCATTCACACATTGACAATTCACACTTTGAAATGCACATTTCAGATGAGTACCCATACTCCTGAGACTGTCACCCATCACTATATTACACAAGTAAACCACCTCCCAATAGATAATCCTAGAAATTGTCCAGATCCAACAGTCACTTCTGATACCAAATACCTCGTGCTGAACTGGGATATTTGAGACTAGACAGTTCCAGCTCTATGTCTCACTCCATTATCTTCTTTACATCCTAAAGGCAGACATCGGTGCTTCCCTTTCTGGCTTTCTGATGTTTTATTGCCTGCTTGTTATTATTCCTCCCCAATCCTACATTTTCCAGTATGGAATCTACTTGCTTTTGTATTGACTATTTGTCATCTTTTGGTAAATTCTAGTTTAACTGCATAATTCTACAACAATCTTAGTCTAAAAATCATCAAGTATTTAATACATTTTGAGTCTTAGTACATGCTCAGTACTTGTTAAAGTTACTGTGCATTGTCAAATTTGAAGGTGTAATTTTTTATGTTTAACTTTTGGGAGACCAAGTTTGTTTTTTAAACTTTTTTATATTTGCCTTTCGGTTTATTTGATGGATCACTTAAAGATGGATCACTTAAAATGAAAGTTAATCACTACTTTTTTCTTCCACCTGAGTAACATATGGATCTTAGAATCAATTAAATGAGATCACTGTGGTGCTATTTAATGCTTTATTTTCCAGTCTTAATTCCACGTTAAAGTTTTTTTTTCTGATTTAGTCATTATTATTATTTCATTTTATCTGTGTTCAATTTTTTTCCTTCCAGGAGAGCATTCTTTAGAAGTTATTTGAGTGAAAATATTGGTGACAAATTCTTTAAGTTTTATTTGTCCAAGAATGTTCATCTAATTTCTTGTTCTTGAATGATAATCTCAAAATTCTAGTTGGCAAATTTGCTCAGAACTTTGAAGAACCTTACTCAACTATAGACTCAATTTTTCCTCTTTTGAAGTTTTCTCTCTATAATTGCAATTATTTGTGGTCCCCCCCCTTTAATTTTATTTTAATTTTTTTCTTTCTTTTGGGTGTTTACCAGTTTCATTTTGATGTGTGTAGGAGTGATTTGCTTCTTTATTATGCTTGGAATTTGTGAAGTTTCCTGAATCTGGTGATATATGCCATTTTCCCCTTGAATATTTCCTCCCCTACTCCTTGTTTTTGTTTTGTTTTGTTTTGGTAGTCTTTCTTCTGAATCTCTTTTTAATTTCTTCCATTTCATTACTTTTAAAAGTTCCCCTATTTTTTCCTACACCTATGTCTCTGCAATCTATTGTGAAGAGGTGTACAGATCTATTTCCTAATGTATTAATTATTGCATCAGTTATATCTAAACAGATGCTTACTTTATTTTTTGAATTTGATTATTATACATTTCATATCTAGAAATTGTATTTCTCTTTAAAATCTAACACTTAATGGTATATTACTTTATCATATTTTCAGTTTCCTCTAATATTGTAAAATGTATAATTTGCATTTTTCATCTATAGCCAATGTTTTTATTTTCTAGAGTTTGACAAAGTTATAGTTCAGCTATTTGTTGTTTCCCCTGACCCTTTTTCATGAGGGTTTGTCTTACTGTGCATTTTGTGATTTAGAATTGTGACTTTGTATTTTGTTGCTTTCATCTGCGGAAATCCTGTAAAATCCAGTTTGAAAGTATATCCTGGGAGACCCTGGGTAGCTTAGTCAGTTAAGCGTCCAACTCTTAGTTTTGGCTTGAGTCATGATTTCAGGGTTCTGAGATCAAGCCCCAGGTCAGGCTCCATCCTCAGCACAGAGTCTGCTTGAGATTCTCTCCATCTCCATCTCCCTCCCCTTCTGCTTCTCCCTTCACTCACGCTTGCTCTTTCTTTCTCTAAAATATAAATGAATAAATAAATAAATAAATAAATAAATAATAAATAAATAAATAAAATCTAAAAAAAAAAAAAGAGTATATCCTGGCAATTGATATGTTTGCTTGCTTCTAGCCGGTGATTTAGGAATTAGATGGTACAATAGTACATTTTGTTGCTAATATGATTGCCACTAATACCTTAGATTCTTATTTGAGTGATCACATAGGTGGTAATTAGGAACTCTGAATCTGTTTGAAGATAACCCTGTGATTTTGAATTCTTAGAGGAGAATTTTTTTTTTTTCCTCATCAAAATCTCAGGGCAAGATAGACCTGCTTTAATTTCACTTCCCTTTTCCTATAGGCAGGTTTATTTTTTAATCCCCCTTTAATTTATCCTGTAGCTGCTGTATCCCACTTTGGCTCAGGTGGCCCCAAAGCATTGTCTTCCATACCTGCATGGCTGTTAAACTATCAGCAAAATCCCCACAAGGCAGCTAAAATATCATCAAGGGCTTAGCTCTGTAACTTTTAGCACAGTCTTTATTTTTGGCTCCCGGGAATTTAATTTCTTTGTAAATTCTCCTACTATTTAAGAAAATGTTTGCTAAATGTTTTCAATAATTTTTAAAATGTGTGTATCCGTAGCTGATTCCTGAGTTTCTCTTAAGGAATCTCCTTCCCTTTAAGCTCACTCCAGTGGGAATTTTTACTCATTCTTATGTATCCCAACATAGAGCCGGGAGGAGAATTTTCATTCATCTATTCTTGGAGTGTCTGGGTGGTTCAGTCGGTTAAGTGTCCAATTCTTGATTTTGGCTCAGGTCATGATCTCAAGGTTGTGAGACTGAGAGCTGTGTCGGGCTCTCCGCTCAGCACAGAGTCTGCTTGAGGTTCTCTCTGTCCTTCTCCCTCTGCCCCTCCCCCAGCTCTCTAAATAAATAAACAAGTAAATAAATAAATAAAATCATAAAAAAAGGTCATTCATCTGTTCTTCTAACCTGCTCCCCAGCCACTAATCTTACAACCACCTATCAAAGCTCCCTGCTTGGAACCCATCTGACTATGTCAACATAGTGATGGTATTAGTATTAATTGTATTAGTAATAGTAATAATAATACTAATAATAGTAATAATAGTGTACCTAATATTAATCTAGGTAAAATTCTAAGCACTTTGCCCACAGTGATTCACTTAATATAGGAAATAATTAATATTACTGTTCCATTTCACAAAGAATCTAAAGTATGGAGTGAGTAAATAATGTCAAGGGAATTAATGATGAAGTCAAGATTTGAATCTAGGAAATCTGTTTTCAGAGCCCCTGCTCATAATAATTGTTCTATTGGTTTTATTCCCCTACAGTCTATGTTTTTTTCCCCCCAAGATTAATTAATATTTAGCTATCTGGTTCACCAGCTTCCTCTTAAAACCAACTCCTCCATAATTACAAAATTTCAAAATATTTGGGACAACCTATCTAAAATACTAAGAAAGTGTCCATTGATATTTTTTCAGTATCAATAATTTTTACTTCCATTTTACTTCAACTACTTACGTCAAAGTTTCCACTGTGCATATTATTATTAATTTTAATTTTTTTTTGCAGTTCCCTCCTCTAGAATCTTTTTTTTTTAAGATTTTATTTATTTATTTGAGAGAGAGAATGAGAGAGAGAGAGAGAGCATGAGAGGGAGGAGGGTCAGAGGGAAAAGCAGACTCCCTGCTGAGCAGGGAGCCCGATGCGGGACTCGATCCCGGGACTCCAGGATCATGACCTGAGCCGAAGGCACTCGCTTAAGCAACTGAGCCACGCAGGCGCCCCCTCCTCTAGAATCTTAAACTCTAAACATGTTCTGTTATTGCATCTGCTCTTTTAATATTTTATTCACAACAAATCTGTCATATGAGAGAGATCTCTACATGAAGTGTTTTCATAACCTATCTCTACCTCAGTTTCCTCATCTGTAAAGTAATGCTCTTTCCCCAAATATTTATGACCTAAATAAGATAGTATGTGTAAAGCTGTACCATAAATCCTAGAGAATGATTCTGATTAAAAGCCTAAAATGTACTCCTTATCAAATGGTAATTACTCTCATGGCCCTTGAGCTATGTCTTAATCTTTTCTTCATTCATTGGCCAATTCTGGTTTCTTACAGCACTTACTATCTCTTTAATTATCTAGCTTATATAATTTACTTGCTTGTTGTCTGACATTTTAGGCAGAAAACCATCAGTGTCACAGCATAAAAAGCAATTGTTAACAATCACACCAAATGGTTAATGAACAGAAGATGCTTATGTTTTCAAGAATGGTTTGCATCCTAGCATGACAGATATTATATACAGGTACTTACTATATTTCACTCAAGTTTTAGTAAATTATTTGAAGGTTTGGGCATGGCATATTTTATAATCTTCCCCTCCTGAAAATAATGACAAATAGCTGTGGTTGGTGTTCTGGGCTGTGCGTCTAGTTGTCAGGAGCACATTATTGACATCAACGGGTCCATGTGTATTTGGAAAAATGCCAAAATTATAAAACAATTTTAGATTAGTAAAGGAAATGACCTTGTATCTGGTTTTCCATAAATTATCATAGAGGGTGATCACGTTTTTTTTCCTAACAAACATTTAATAATTTGAGAAGTGCGAAATATTTGCTTGGCATGAAAGTTGTTCTTTTCTTGTAATAAAGTCAAATATTTATAGCAAATATATCTTAATATTTAAAAATAGTTTAAAATTCCTATATTTGTAATCTAGAAGTACTTGTGTAACTTAATTCCTGCAGTTAATTAAGTACAATTAAGAAAAACAATCAAATTGTGCTTTTTACTTGATTTTATGTGGCATACAATAGATCTGTTTAAAACTTTGCCATAGATAATATACCAGTTTATACTGAATTTTAATAATATGGATTAGATTTGATGCCTATTAATTTACATGCAGTGGGAATAATAGGGGCATTTTGGTGAATACCAGGAATACCAGGAGAACTGAATGCCTGATCATTGATTTATTCATTTATCATAAAATTTTATTCTCATTTTGTAATGGCAATTACCCATTTCCAAGCAGAAAAAGAATATGAAGTAATGGGCTGATGGAGAGTTTGAACAAAATGGGGAAACTGTTTTTACCAATTGTCAGCATAAGCATTTAATCTACAAATTCTCATCCTTCAGTTTAACAGGCTCGAATGTGTTAAGTCATAACAGGAATCCAACCCCTCAATTCAAATATTCCTGAAATTACTCTGGAGGTGCTAGTAACATCAGCATTTTATCTATCTATCCATTTTTTAAATTAATTAATTAATTAATTAATTTATTTATTTATTTATGCCTGCAGGGAGATTTGGTCTCTTACTTTGTAGGTGGTTTTATTTGTGATGTGAGATAAAAAGACTGTCTGAGCTGCATATTTTACTCCTTCCTGAGGAAGAAGCTAACCTAATTAAAATCTGGTCTACTGAATTTTCAGGAATGTCACTTTTTGTTTGCTCTTCTTACGGTGCTATACACATACCTAAAAACAAACAAAAAATGTGGCAATTGTTTTTATTTTTATGAAGTGTAGCTTTTTTAAATGGTTTATATTCTACAGTTTAATTTCCATTTTGTTCTTGTAACTTAAAATTCGTCAGCTAATGATATCCCATTATTGCTGATGTTGGTAATAACAATGAAAGTAGGATCTTAATATTTTTTCCTTTTCATTGTTAATTAATATATTAAATCCAAATTCCAGAGAAGTGTATATCTTATGGCAAAGGAGGAAACTGCATTTGAATAAGAGACATATAAAACTGTTAAGATTGAGTCATATATTTCTGTGCACTTTACTTCCATCAAAGTTAGAATAATTTTAGGCTTAAATTGATTTTCTGATATTCTAATAAAGTGATAATCAGCTTAATCAGGTATGTGATCAGGCAGAGACCCATATCTATAATTAGATATTGCTGTTTTTGCCTTACATTTGTGACATAGTTAATTGAACCTGTAGAGTGGCCTACGGATATTTCTGACAGCACAGAAACTGACCTGCACTTTCTGTAAATATGGTGATGATGAGTGATATACGAAATGCAATGTGTGATGCAACATTTTTAAATCAGTCTCAACTTCTCTACTTGTGAACCCTACCTCTCACAGAAAGATACTGCTACTTAGACTCTGAACAGTTTCTTGGGCTTCTTTGGACAATATCATAGCTATATTTCCTTGGGAAATTTGTGGTTGCATGCAAAATTTGGTTAAACAACACAGTTTATACCTAATTTTTTTAAAAGGTTATTTGTAAGCAATGTATTAAACTTAGATAGGTCTAAGAAGATTCAGAGTTTTTGCTGTTATATATACTTGTCCTTTGAAAAAGCTCTCAGAATTAAATATGTGTAAACGTAAAAGTTTTTAAATGTAGTCAACATTTTGAAAGCAAATGATTTTTAATAAAACAGAAGAAAATACTTGATGAAAAATTTACATTTACACTAGACTACAATGTTTTGAGAGGAAGAATTATTATTGTGTTTTATATCCCTAGTACTAGCTCCTTCAGGTTCCTACATATAGTTGCCAGAAAATAAAGGTACTTATAGTATATTATGGGCCTCATTTTTCTTTGCTGATTTCTTTCTTTAAATTCCTTTTCAGGTCTGGTTTATTTTTTCATTTGAGACAAGATATTGAAGCAGATTACATTCATGGTCATTACTTCATTTACCACCTAAACATGAATGAAAAATGTATATCTCCATTCCAGATTTCTCTTTTGGGTTCCATACCTATATAGCCAATGGACTCTTTCAACTTATATCTAGAATATCTCAGCAGTACCTCATATTCACTACAGAGAAAACTTTCCCCATGAATAAGAGACACTGAGAAAGTATTTTTCATCTCAGTGAAAGAATCCTTAACCAACTGTTGTTCAAGTCAGAAGCCTTATAATCTTGATGATGGTCTGCTTATAGAACAAGTAGTTTGTTACCAAGTCCACTCTATTTAATTTACCAAATATCTCTCAAGTAATCAGCTTCTTACCACTTATGGTACCCTTACACTAGTTCAGTGTTTCATCAAAGCAGATCTTCTCCTAAAGATAATAGTCTCCAAATTAGTTTTCTCATATCAACATGTCTCATCCAATATGGTCACTGCACTCATACCACAGAGATTGCATCAAAAATGCAAATCTGAACATCTCACTGCTCTTCTTCCTACCCCAAAGCTTTCTCATAGCTCAGAGAATAAAAATTCAAACTTTAATATGGTTTCAAAATTCTGTGTCATTTAGCCAATTTGAGTTTATTTTCCATGTGATCTTTTAATTTTAATTACAACAACCTCTTAGCAGTTTCTCAAAGTGTTGTGACCAGTTCCACTTCAAGTCCTTGTAAAAGTGCTATCTTCTCCCCCGAGATAGCTACTCTTGCCCTTTCCTCTTGGTTAATTCCTACTTGGCCTTTAGTTTACAGCTCAGTGTTACTTTCTCAAAAGAGCCTCCATTAAGCCTAGGACTAAACCTTATCCCCTGGTTATATGGCCTTTTAGTTCCCTCTGCTTTTCTTTCATAGCACTTACCATAGTTTATAATTTACAGTTTGTCATTATGTAAATACTCTCTGTTTACTATACTACTAAGTTTTATATGACCTAGAGTCATATCTATTTTTTCCATCATTGAATTTTTGGCCACAGTTGATTGCCTGAAATCAACAAATATATGTTGACTGATAAATATTTTGCCAGAACAATAATCTTGAACTTTTATTGGTTTGGTACCCATTCACAGCTACCCACACACCATGATATCCAAAATATTAAAGACTGTGGTTCTGAAATTGGGTGTGTGGATCCCCCAGCAACTTATAGAATTATCATTATTAGATTACTCACCTGTGATTGTACCAGTTCAGAATATAATCAAGTGTTTTTCTCTTTTCTTTCGATTACTCACCTGTGATTGTACCAGTTCAGAATATAATCAAGTGTTTTTCTCTTTTCTTTCGTATTGCCTTTTCCTGAAGTCACTGCTTTATCCTTTTTATGTCAGCATAGAACCATACGTGCTGTAAAAGTTATCATTCTGCACCTGATCTGTTTCTTCCATTAATTTTCAAAGTGGAAATATTTTGTTTAAAAAAAAAGAAGAAAAAGAAGCTTAGGAGTTCAGAAGGAATAAAAAAGCAAGTTACAAATTGTGCATGTCATTATTTGATTAATATTCTTGTGAGATATTCTCCTAAATAATCAGATCCCAAACCAATTTTCTACATGAACTACACAGTGAAGGTCGTTGGAAATGTCCTTAAAGTTCTATTCCTATCTCATAGTAGTAAAAAGAGGGCAGTGCCTTGTGATGCAGATTTGCTGCAGTGTTCAGCCTAGTTCTCTAGCAGGCAGTTTCCCATGAATATCATTATCCTGCTCATAAAAAGAAGCATACCTAGTAATGGGTAAAACACTACCCACAGTAAGATGAGAGCCCTCACAGCTAGCAAACCCAATTACCTGACATTTGAATGTTTGGGAATTACCAACAGGTGCAAGGAAGCAAGACAATAAGGATATTAGGTGACAGTTTAAAGAATTAGGAAGAGAGTTTAGTATTAACCACTGAGAGATGTTGAACTGAGCTTGGTATTTGGCAAAGGTTATAGTTTGAGAGCTACAATAAAATATCAAAGACTATGGAAATGAGTGTACTATTTAGAAGCAGTATCAAGAAGAAGTCTTAAAGGTCTTTCTCAAAAAAAAATGTAATATACAATAAATGAGGCAGTTTCCTATTATTATGTTCTTTCAGAATAAAGTCTTGAGTGAAAATGTATGTCCTTTATACCATCCTATACATATTGTATTATGGCAATATTTTAATACCAATTTGGAATTCTCAAAATAAAGGTAGATGCACATTTAATTTGTCCTGAATTACTTTCAGTAAAATTTATTTGTATAATCTAATGTGAATTATGTACAGTTGACCCTTGAACAACATGGGGGTTAGGGGCACCAACCTCCTGTGCAGTTGAAATCCACATATAACTTTTGACTCCCTAAAAACTTAACTTCTAATAGCCTACTGGCAGCCTTACTGATAACATAAGCAGTCAATTAGCACATATTCTTTATATGTATTATATACTGTATTTTTATAATAAAGGAAGCTAGAGATAAGAAAATATTAAGATAATGATAAGGAAGAGAAAATACATTTTACAATGCTTTACAGCATCAACAAAAATCCACATAAAAGCGAACTCACCTAATTCAAACCTGTGTTGTTCAAGGGTCAACTGTATTAAATTATAAAGACTACTAATAAATATCTTTTGTCATCGCAAGAAAAATAAAATTTAGACCTAAAAATCTGGAAATTTTGAATAAATATTAAACATTCAAGATTCAGACTTACATTAAGTTCACACAGATTTTGCCAAATGGACGTTCTATATCTAATATTTTGTCATTGTGAACACTTCTTAGGTTACTATATTAAACAAGGCTACTAATTTAGAAGTAAATATTCTTTATTGGTATTTTTTTAAAAATCTGATTGTTTGGTACTTATTTTAAACTTTAACTGTATTGCTGTCAAAAATGATCATGTATTATTCTGACATTTAAAATGTTACAGTCCTTTTGGACAATAAAAGAACAATTATAAACTCTGGACAAAACATAAAATAAAACTACCTGAAGACTCTGCTGAGTAAATAAATATAGGGAGAATTTGGAAAGGAGTTCAGTTTTTTTTTTTTAAAGATTTTATTTATTTATTTGACAGAGAGAGACACAGCGAGAGAGGGAACACAAGCAGGGGGAGCGGGAGAGGGAGAAGCAGGCTCCCCGCAGAGCAGGGAGCCCGATGCGGGACTCGATCCCAGGACCCTGGGATCATGACCTGAGCTGAAGGCAGTCGCTTAACCAACTGAGCCACCCAGGCGCCCCAAGGAGTTCAGTTTTAAAGGAGGTGACCAAATGACTCTGTTTCCTGTTTTAGGGCGCAGGTAGCTAAAATACCAATAGAAAGTATAGCTGCATTTTTCGATGCGAGAACCGCTATCCTTCTCTCCCCGCAACACACACACAAAGGAGTCTGGGAATTAGGGTTGCCGAAGAGTGACCAGGAGACTCTGGGAAGGAAAGAAACTGTAAATTCTGTATATGTTTGCCTAATATTATATATATTTGCAGAGAAAAATGAAAGTGGTCTGGTTTGATATCTGAGCTCCTCTATACCAAAGATTCCACAGATTTTTGATCCAACTTAGATTTTGCTAGACAGAAACATTAACTCTCTTCACAACAAAATAAAATAATTGCAAATACCCACAATACAATGTTCACAGTGTTCAGTATACAATCCCAAATTACTTGGCATATAAAAGCCAGGTTAGTGGCATCATTTTCTCAGGGAAAAAAAAAGCAGCATACATCGAAAATGACCCAGATATTCTCATTATTAGAGAAAACTTTAAAACAGCCCTTAATATTTGTTACAGAGGCAAGTAAACTAAATTTAGAGCATTTCATCAAAGACATAGAAAATATTCTTTTAAATGGAAAATTTACAAAGGAATAATGAAGTCTCAAAGTGTTTAGAGGCAGAGCTTAATAACAGAAAGGAGATGTCAGAGGAAAGGGTCAGTATGTTTGAAGGTGGATTAATAGTGATAATATCATCCAATCTGAAAAAGAGAGAAAATTAATGATTAAGATGGTCAGAGCCCCTGGCACAGGTGGGGTACTTTTTCCCCATAGGCTTTGGCCATTTTATTCATTTATTTATCTGCATATGGGTAATTGAAGTGTCAAAAGAAAAAACATGAGAGAATTGAGCAGATAAAATGTTTGTATGTAAAATGTTGAATAATTGCTGAATATCCCTAAATTTGGAGAAAACATAGATTTATATATTCAAGAAACTGCAAAATCCAAGCAGGATGAATTACACACACACACACACACACACACACCAAGTTCATCAGAGTTAAACTACTAAAAACCGACATTAAGAAAACTTCTTAAAATCAGGGATACCTGGGTGGCTCAGATGGTTAAACATCTGCCTTCAGCTCAGGTCAGGATCCCAGGGTCCTGGGATCGAGCCCCGCATCGCGCTCCCTGCTCAGTAGGGAGGCTGCTTCTCCCTCTGCCTGCAGCTCCCCCTGCTTGTACACACTCTCTCTCTGACAAATAAATAAATAAAATCTTAAAAAAAAATAAAAGAAAATTTCTTGAAATCAATTAGAAGAAGAATTACACATTAAATATGGAGGAACAATAATTCCTTGCGTGTGTGTGTGTGTGTTTGTATGTGTGTGTGTGTGTGTAAGAACAACGATTCTAATGATCTCTGACTTCTGTACAGAAACCATGAAGGCCAAAAAAATTTGTAATGCTAAAAGAAAAAAATAAAGGTGAAAACAGAGTAAATCTAAGAGAAACTGTTGATGCCAGATCCACACTACAAAAGAGAAATGTTAAATACACTTCTTAAGGCTGAATTAATTATTCCAGAGGCAAATTCTAATCCTCGGGAATGAATAATGAAAATAATAAATGTTGGGCGCCTGGGTGGCTCAGTTGGTTAAGCGACTGCCTTCGGCTCAGGTCATGATCCTGGAGTCCCGGGATCGAGTCCCGCATTGGGCTCCCTGCTCGGCAGGGAGTCTGCTTCTCCCTCTGACCCTCTCCCCTCTCGTGCTCTCTGTCTTTCATTCTCTCTCTCAAATAAATAAATAAAAAAAAAGAAAATAATAAATGTTAAATATCTATGTGAATATAAATATAAACAAATATATATGAAACAAATGTATATATGAAACTATACCAATGAAAATAAAAGCACACTTTAAAAAATAGTAACAGATCAATTTTTTAAAAAAATATTTAATTCCAGTATAGTAAACATACCGTGTTGCATTGTTTCAGATGTACCATGTAGTGATTCAGTACTTATCATGATAAGTGTACTCTTAATCCCCTTTATCTATTTCACTCCTTCCCCCAGCCACCTCCCCTCTGGTAACTATCAGTCTGTTCTCTATAGTAAGAGTCTATTTTTGGTTTGTCTCTTTTTTCTTTGTTCATTTGCTTTGTTTATCAAATTCCACATATGAGTGCAATTATATGGCATTTGTCTTCTCTGACTTGTTTCACTTAGCATTATATTCCCTAGATCCATCCATGTTGTTGCAAATGGCAAGATTTCATTCTTTTTTATGGCTGAGTAATACAAAAACACTAATTTGAAAAGATATATGCACCCCTATGTTTATTACAGTATTATTTACAATAGCTAAATTATGGAAGCAGCCCAAGTGTCCACCGATAGATGAATGGATAAAAAAGATGTGGTGTGTGTTCGTGTGTGTTTATTTTATGTATCAGTTTTAAGGTTGATATGGAAGTATAAACAACTTACAAAGTAAATTTAAAATAGAAGAACAAAGTTGGAGGAAAAACACTACCTGACTTCAAGATATAAAGTTACAATAATCAAGACTTTGGGTTCATAGATTTTTCTGAAAGAACATATCATAAATACCTCAGCATTTGCAAGCCATATATATGGTCTCTTCACAATTACTGAACGCTGCCATTATATTCTGGAAACTACATGAGCAGTACATAAACAAATGAGCTTCTTATATTCTTGTAGAACTTTTATTTACAAAAATTGGCAGGATGCCCAACTTCCTGTAGGTCATAATTTGCTAACTTCTGATCAAAACTATGGAATTGGCAAAAAGATAGACCTATAGCTCAATGGAACATAGTAGAGTGCCAGGAATAGACACACTTATTTTTGATCAGTTTTCAACAAAGATGCTAAATAAATTCATTGGTGAATATTTGATAGTAGTTTATGTAGTTATAATTTGCATTTCCCAAGTAATGGTGTCAAAAATCATTTGTCTGTGAAAACTTTATTGAGGTATTTGGGGTTTTTTGTTTGTTTGTTTGAAGATTTTATTTATTTATTTGACAGAGAGAGAGATTGAGAGAGAGAGAGTACAAGCAGGGGGGACGGCAGGCAGAGGGGGAGGGAGAAACAGGCTCCCCACTGAGCAGGGAGCCGGATGTGGGGTTTGATCCCAGAACCCTGGGATTATGACCCGAGCTGAAGGCAGACGCTTAACCTACTGAGCCATCCAGCCACCCCTGAAGTATTTGTTAAAATCTTTTTTTTTTTTTTTTTTGGTGAAAATTTAAAAAGACTGGCAGTACAAAGATGAAGATGTGGAACATCTTCATCTTTGATGAAGATGTGGATGTGATGAAGATGTGGAACAACCGGAACTCTTATATATTGATGAAAATGTAAATTATACAGCAGTTCGGAAAATGGTTTGGTAATTTCTTAAAATGGTTTAGTAATTTCTTAAAATGCTAAGAAAATACCTACCAAATAAGCCAGCAATTTGACCCCTAGTTATTTACACAAGAGACATAAGATATGTCCACACAAAGACTTGTAAATGAATATTTATAGATTTATCCATAATAGCCAAACCTGAAAAAGTCCTGTGTGCATGAACTGATGAATGGATGGAATGACTATGGCATATCCATACAATGGAATAATAGCAATAAAAAATAACCAGTCTCTGAAACAAGCAAAGGCAGGGATGAAATGTCAAAATCACTATGCTCCCTACTAGGTGTTATGTGAGTGGTGAATCACTAAATTCTACTCCTGAGACCAATATTACACTCTATGTTAACTAACTAGAATTTAAATAAAAACTTGAAAAAAAAATAAATTAAATAAAATTTTAAAAATCACTATGCTGCTTAAAAGAAGTCAGATATATATAAAATTTTAGAAAATTCAATCTAATTTACAGTGAACAAAAGACAGTTAGTTCCTTATGACTGGAGATGAAGGAAAGAGCAGACAGTGATGAAGTGTAAGGGATCTTTTAAGGGTAATGGAAATGGTTTGTATCTTGAGTCTGGTGTTGGTTTTATAGTAGTATACAATTTTTAAAACTCACCACATTTTTGGGCACCTGGGTGGCTCAATCGGTTAAGCAACTGCCTTCGGCTCAGGTCATGATCCCAGGGTCCTGGGATCGAGCCCCGCATTGGGCTCCCTGCTCAGCGAGAAGCCTGCTTCTCCATCGCCTCCTGCCTGCCACTCCCCCTGCTTGTGCTCTCTCTCTCTCTGTCAAATAAATAAATAAAATCTTAAAAAAAAATAAAACTCTCATTTTTAATTTGAAATGGATGCAGTTTGCTATATATGGTTTATATCTTAATAAATTTCATAAAATGAAAATTACATGAAAGATTTATATTATTAACAAGTAAACCTAATTTAGGAAGGTGTTCATAATGTAACTGGATGCAATATAGAGAACTGTCTTTGCGGTTCATTCTGTTCTAGTATCTGAAAGAAGTTTTGAGGAGAAATAGTCCAGTAACTTCTTGTGACATAAAATCTGGCATGTTAAAATTTTGAGACTAGGGTTGTATATTAATTTCACTTTTAATTTTAAAAAGTCCATTTTTGCAACAACCAGAGTGCATTCAGGAAAAAAAAATCACTAAGTGATTTTAAAAAATTGCAGATTACTTAACTATTAACAAGGGATTGGACTATTATTAATTAGTAAAATGATTGGCTCCTTGGATGAAGAGAAGTCTAAGGAAGATAGGAAGAGCAGTTAGAGGGATAGATAGTAACAGGATCGTGTGGAATAACAATCTGATGGTAAGAATATCCTTACTTCATTACTTTGAACGGCAGATAAAGACAATGGAGTCATATACCAATTGTGAATAAACAAAACACAGTCTGATTTCATCTTACATGGGAACTTCATCTTAATTGATTAACAGCTGGTCTTAATTCTTTATTTATTGTATTGCCATAAACAGAGCAGGTGGACATTTGACAGCACAGCATCTGATTTTCAAATTTATGCACAAACGCTTTCTAGTTTTTCTTAGTTATAGCTGATTTCATTCTTATAGGCAGTCTTATATTTCTAGTTTTTTATATTACTTTCCACAGAGAAAAAACACACATTCTGTTACACATTATTTTATATACTGAAGTAGAGCAGTTGTTTGCTTTCCTATAGTTACAGAATCCTAACTGTCCTCAAGAGATCATCTAATGTAATCTCATGACCTTATATTATATACCCGATTCCATTAAAATTTTCAAGCACAACACTAGTTCTTTATCACGTTCCTAATTGGGCTTCCTATTTCTGTTACTGTCTTTTACCTTAACCTAGCCTCTCATGTTCCAATTTATGTATGTTATTAGATATTATCACTTCATATTCACTGGGATCAATATTTGACTGGTTAAGGGAAAACACTGGCTCTAGCAGGAGATAATTCACAAAGTTATAAACATTGTTTTTAAATTTAAAACAAAAAAGCACATCCTTTCAATAATCTTTTATGTAGACCCAATTTTCCCTTAAGTATGATCTTGATAATGCCTAATATGCTTCACCATTTCCAAAGAACATCCATAGGACATCATCTACAATATTTTCTTGGGTTCTTTAAGCTGAGCATAATTCTAACGACAAAGAGAAAGTAATCCAAATTCATAATCATTCTAGATTTCTATTATTTTTCTCTAGTATTTTATAATTTTTGTCCTTCTGTTAAAATTTAGTTATATTTTTAGTAACTTGCCTTTATAAAGTAAATATAAAGCCAGTAACATTTACAGAAGTTATAGGTTTTCAAGCAAGTTGTAATATTCTTTTGTTTTTTACTTCCTCCATTGGCTTAAGCACTATTTATTTAAACTATATGATACAATTATATGTACAACTAACTTACATGATAACAAACAAAATAGAATTATGGTAAGCATATATTTCATTACACAGAACAGTTTTTACCCAAGTATACTAAAGGGTAATCTAGAGAATGTCAGCATTAGATATAGTCAGTATGGTAGGTGGATGAATAGTGGTAAAAATGGCAAAGTTTTTTGAGCTGAAATTGTTTTTTAGAGTTTCTATTGACTTGCTCTTCCTGTTCCACTATACTACTGACTAAATTGGCCACTAACACATATAATGAATCTCTGAAAATATATGCAGGACAAAGATATACAGCATGTTTTAGTGGGAAAAGTACTAATTTCAGAAATATTTACTTAGCTATACACCCATTTAAACATTTGCCCAACAACGTATTTAATCTCTTCTTGTTTACTGGGCTCTGGGCTGAACAATGGGGATATGTAGAGATAACAAAAAATTCAAAGACTGGGTGGTTTCAATCCAGTTTCACTTACTAAATGAATGATCTGTAAAAAAAAAAATCAGTTTCTGACTCTAATCTTCAATGATTTTTTTTCTAAGATAGAAAGTATATGTATAGATCTGATGAAAACTAAATGAGTTAGTACGGGAATGGGCCACTCAGAAATATTAATATAAATAATTTTGGCAATACCTGTTTATCTTAGTACCCTGAGTTTTTTAAATGATGTTCAGTATAGGTAAAGAGAGAAAGATAGTAAATGAGAGGTAAGTAAGGCAATTTCAAAACATATGCAGAATTATGAGATATTGAACAAATACAAGGAATTAAAACACCACTTGGCTCTTAAGAATACATTCTTGAAGTTTCTGAAAGAGTTTGGGGGGTTTAGTTTGAATTGCCCTGAGAAGCATCTTGTTAGTTTGTTTTATTTTGTGTATTTTCTCAGATATGATATAATTATATTAGAGGTAAAATCGTAAGCATTGAAGAGAGGAGTCATAAAAATTCCCTGGATACATAAAAATATTAAGTTGAGCTAAGAAAAATGTTACTTAAGCTAAACCAGGGCTTTTCTATTAAAACTTTCAAGTTACTTAGCATCATTATTGTAAATATATAAAGTGAATTACCAGAAATTGTTTTTAGCTAGTCTCCCTCGAAAAACACCCTCCCTTCTCTTTGGAAACACACAATCATAGGTCATAAAAAGAGGATGGATAGTTAAAATCTACGGATAAGTCATAGTTTTGTTTCTTGATAAAAGCACTTTACAGGGGTGCCTGGGTGGCTCAGATGGTTGGGCGTCTGCCTTCGGCTCAGGTCATGATCAGGGTCCTGGGATCGAGCCCCATATCGGGCTCCTGGCTCAGTGAGGAGCCTGCTTCTCCCTCTCTCTGCCTCTCTCCCTGCTCATGCTTTCTCTCTCTCTCTCTGAATCTCTGTCTCAAATGAATAAATAAAATCTTTATAAAAAAATTAATAAAATCTTTAAAAAAAAAAAAAAAGGGCGCCTGGGTGGCTCAGTTGGTTAAGCGACTGCCTTCGGCTCAGGTCATGATCCTGGAGTCCCGGGATCCAATCCCGCGTCGGGTTCCCTGCTCAGCAGGGGGTCTGCTTCTCCCTCTGACCCTCTTCCCTCTTGTGCTGTCTCTCACTCTCTCTCTCAAATAAATAAAATCTTAAAAAAAACAAAAACAAGATGTATCTTAAAAAAAAAAACCACTTTACAATTTATTTCAGTTTTTACAATATTAAATTGAACTATTTTTATTTTCAAATTAATGGCTCAATGTAACCCCCGCTAAAATGCTAATCAATAGGGAAATACATACTGTTTGCTAGAAGTACATACCTTAAGTTTTAGCCAATAATTGCTCTTGTGTAATTTATTTAATTTTCTGCATTTATAAGTTTTAGGATCAAAATTCCAGAATTTTAGTTTCTTTCATTCATTTTAAGCTAATATATCACCTATAGAAAATAATTTTCTTCTACTGTGTGCATAACGGATGTCAGGCTAGTAGGTAGAATATGACAAGTGTAACAGAGGCAAGAATTGAGTATTATGGGGTACATCTTGGATAATCATGTTTGGCAGGAATGTATTTTTTTTTTATTTTTTTAAAGATTTTATTTATTTATTTGAGACAGAGAGAATGAGAGAGACAGAGAGCACATGAGAGGGGGAAGGGTCAGAGGGAGAAGCAGGCTCCCTGCCGAGCAGGGAGCCCGACGCGGGACTCGATCCCGGGACTCCAGGATCATGACCTGAGCTGAAGGCAGTCGCTCAACCAACTGAGCCACCCAGGCACCCTGGAATGTATTTTTTTTTAAGATTTTATTTATTTATTTGAGAGAGAGAGAATGAGAGACAGAGAGCACAAGAGGGAAGAGGGCAGAGGGAGAAGCAGACCCCCGGCTGAGCAGGGAGCCGGACGCGGGACTCGATCCCGGGACTCCAGGATCATGACCCGAGCCGAAGGCAGTCGCCCAACCAACTGAGCCACCCAGGCGCCCAGCAGGAATGTATTAAAGTATAGACAATAATTAAATTTGGAAAAAGAATTAATACATTTATTAAATAAATATTTATAGATAAGTGTTCCATGTGTCAGGCACTTTCCTATATGCTGGTGATAAAAAGCAGAAAATGAAATACAGACACCATACACACACACACACACACACACATACAAACACACACACAATTCCTGCCCCTAAGGATATTTGATTTTTGTTGTTTTATGAATCCAGGTTTACGCATAATAGGACATGAGGATGTTGGGGATAGAAACTTCAGCAAGTTGTAGGTGATTTAAACCAATCTTACGGAACAGGTTTCATTCAGGAAGGGGCAGACAGAAGTCCAACTCAGGCAAATACACAAGGTCAGCATCCAAAGTCTAAAAATTAGGGAGCAGGCTGAAAAACAAACTGAGGGTTCTAGAGGGGAGGGGGTGGGAGGATGGGTTAGCCTGGTGATGGGTATTAAAGAGGGCACGTACTGAATGGAGCACTGGGTGTTATACACAAACAATGAATCATGGAACACTACATCAAAAACTAATGATGTAATGAATGGTGACTAACGTAACATAATAAAATAAAATTTAAAAAATAATGGAGCAAGATAAAAGGGAAAAGAGTGCTGTACAAACAAGGAGTAATGAACTGGTGGAAAATAACAAATGGTAGATGGCTTATGCTTCAGTCTTATTGCTGGTCAGTGAATGAAATTTCAGAGTGAAGCAAAGCTTACCACTAAGCTTCCTCCATGACTGAGGCGGCTGTATGGCAAGGGGAGAGAAACAACTTGGCATGCTTACAGGTGGAATAAAAAACTTATACACTTTCTACCTTCAAACCAACTTCTAAAAATTAATTGTTTTGGATTGTTTACTTCCTTATTTAAGAGAATAAACGTTTGATTTTGTTTTAATTATCATTATAGCAAATTATAAAATATGCCAACTGTGTTTTTTTCTGTTGAGTTATCAAAGATATGGTATTAGCATTTATTTCTGCCTTACGTCAAAGAAGGCTAAAATTACTATGAAAGCTAATTCATACAAAGAAGACTACGGTTAAATAATATGGGGCGCCTGGGTGGCTCAGTTGTTTAAGCGACAGCTTTCGGCTCAGGTCATGATCCTGGAGTCCCGGGATCGAGTCCCACATCGGGCTCCCTGCTCAGCAGGGAGTCTGCTTCTCCCTCTGACCCTCCTCCCTCTCATGCTCTCTGTCTCTCATTGTCTCTCTTGCAAATAAATAAAATCTTAAAAAAAAATAATATGAAACTCGGCCTTGGAGGTTCTAGGGTAAGACAAGATTCACTTTGTCCTTCAGAGTGTTGCTTCTGTACAAACATGACATTTTGGTTGGAATTCGTGTTTGACAGCTCTATAATGTAATTTTCCAGAATGTGTTGAAGTGGAAGCAAATGTCATTGGCTTCATTCAGTAGATTTTCTGCCTGATGGAAAACACCATTACTATTCTACTTATTTTTACAAGCAATGAAAAAATTGATTATTTTGATTTGTGGAGTTCTTTATACATAATTTTCCAGGAGATAAAGACCATATATTAGCCCTTGTATATGTCCATGATTGAGTATTAATTGACTGCGATCTATAAGAAACTGCCTATGTTTAGTTCCATTTTGGCATTACTTGCACTGACAGTTAACAGGTATCATATTGGCTTAAGAAATAGATGTGAGCAGGGGGAGAATTCTGCAGAATAATTTAAAGGGTGTTCATGTAAAAGCTATTCCTAAGTACAGAGAATGAAAAAGGGATTTTATAATATAAAACCAATTCATAATTTGAGAGTAGAAATGAAGCTGAGTCAAATACAAGTGCCAAATGAAAAAACACTGGGGTCTTGGGATACAGTCCTGTTGGAGAAAGGAGGCAGAGTGAAAGCTGAGGTTATTGGAGCTCAGAGGTCAGATATAGATCACGGTGTAGGTCAGAGTATCACACCTGGAAAAAAAAAAAAAAGATCTATAAGTTGTAGGTATTGAAATAAAGAAGCCCAGCCAAACATGAATTTTTGTTTTGTTTTGTTTTTTGTTTTTTTTTAACACTAATTAACTTGAAATCAGTATTTTATTTTATTTTATTTTTTAAAGATTTTATTTATTTATTTGACAGACAGACACAGTGAAAGAGGGAACACAAGCAGGGGGAGTGGGAGAGGGAGAAGCAGGCTCCCCACTGAGCAGGGAGCCTGGTGCGGGGCTCGATCCCAGGACCCTGATAAAACTGAGCGGAAGGCAGATGCCTAACCAACTGAGCCACACAGGCGCCCCGAAATCAGTATTTTAAAGCAAAACATTATTTAACTTTTTTCTATCAGATTAATCAAAGTTACCTACTTTTATGACTCTAGGGAAGCTGTGAAACTTAGGAAAGAGGTTATTGGGCACCTGAGTGGCTCAGTCAGTTAAGCCTTGGACTTTTGGTTTCAGCTCAGACTCAGGTCATGATCTCAGGGTCCTGGCTTGGAGCCCCGTGTAGGGCTCCACATTTGGTATGGAATCTGCTTCTCACTCCCCCTCCCCCTTTGCTTCTCCCCTAACTCACACACTCATTCTCTCTCTCAAATAAATAAATAAAATATTAAAAAAAAGAAAAGAAAAGGACAGAGGCTATTACTGGACACTACTGTAATTTTTGAACTTTTTTTAAAGTACATTTTGCTGCTTATCTTTTTTCCCTTAATAAAAGGAGAGAAATCTCTCTTACCGTGCAAAGTGTAACTTTAATTAAACTATTTAGCATATTTACCTTGAGAACAAAATAATTTATTAGTATAAGAGAAACCTAAACCACAGTGAATTTGTGATTTTTAATGTATAGACTTAAGTTCTTTTTTTGCATTTGTCTCCTAGCAATACTTTTCAGCATGAAGGCAATATATGTAGATAAGAAATCAGGATGCTGAAATGGTAAGTGGGACATGGAAATCTTAGAACTTCAACACAAAAGTCCACCATCTGATGTAATATTGATTATTTTGCACAGTAAGAGTGTAGACATAAGGTGTTAGAACAAAGGTATTGTGAATCAGCTACCTGCACTATGTCCTGTGGTCCCAGACTCTCTATATATACACAGTCAAGTTTTTATTATTATTATTAATTTCCCTGCTTATCATTAGGAAATATAACAAATAATATAAGAACCCCCTTGTACTTCTCAAGTCTATCTTAATCAACAGCTAGCTTTTCATGGGAGGTCATTTGAAAATGAACTTCCGGGCTGTGGATCTTTTTAGAATATGACACATTCACTTTGCTTGAGTCAGAGCTGTCTTTGCTTCCTCCTTCTAATTCATTATATATATAAATCTCTGTCCCAACTTGCCCAGACCTGTGAAAGTTGTTCATGTGACAGTGGAGGCAGAGATTGGATGGATGCCTTGCAAGCCACTGGATACCAGTGATTGCTGGCAACCACCAGAAGCTAGAAAGAGGCAAGGAAGGATCTTCTAGAATCTTCGAGAGAGCATGGCTCTGTCACCTTGATTTTAGGCTTCTACCTTCCAGAAAGGTGAGAGAATAAATGTCTGTTGTTTTAAGCCACCAAGTCCGTGGTACTTTGTTACTACAGCCTTAAAAAACTAATAGAATGTGCTACAATGAAACACCTCAGGCATAAAAAGGAATACACTACTGACATATAATAAAGCATGGATGAATTTCAAAATACTATGCTATGGGCACCTGGGTTGGTTAAGCGTCTGCCTTCGGCTCAGGTCATGATCCCAGGGTCCTGGGATCGAGCCCCGCATCGGGCTCTGTGCTCAGCAGGGAGCCTGCTTCTCCCTCTCCCACTGCCTGCCTCCCTACTTGTGATCTCTCTCTCTCTCTGTCAAATAAATAAATAAAATCTTAAAAAAAAACCCCAAAGTACTCTGCTAATAGAAAGAAAACAAACTCAAAAGATCATATATTGCATGATTTCAGTTATATGAAATATCTGCCTATAAAAGCAGAAAGTAGATTAGCAGTTTTCTGGAGATGTGAGTGAGAAGCAGGTTGTCTGCTAATGAGCAGAAAGGATATCTTTGAGATGATGGAAATGTTTTCAAATTGAATTCTTCTGATGATTGCACAACTCTGCAAATTTACTAATTTCTATAATTTGCTAATTATAATTTCTATAATTTCTAAATTTACTAATAATTATTGAATTGTATATTTACATGAGTAAGTGTTATGGTATTATATTATACCTCAATAAAGTTCTATTAAATAAAAAAAAAGATGCTGTGAAGAACAGTGAAGGAAGAAATTAAGTGAAAGAGTGGTGGCCCTTGAGAATATAAACAAGAGTGATGGCATCGGGGAAAAAAAGAATCTATAAATATAGAATATTTCTTTTTACCCTGAACATATTTCCCAGTTTTTCTTTTTAATTACTAAAAATACATGTTCCATTTTTATGTGCACACTGTAATTGGGGAATAAATTGGGGAATTACATAACAGCAACAGGGAATTAATAACAGAGCTTTAATATTTGAATCTGTCTGTACCAGCAAATGACTCTGATCTCAGTGGTCGCCAACCTGTACCTCAGGTTCCTATAATTCATTTAGAGTAATAGGTAATCTCAAACAACTTTTGCTATTTCTTTTTAAAGATTTTATTAATTTATTTGAGAGAGACAGAGAGAGCACAAGCAGGGGGAGGGGCAGAGGGAGAAGCAGGCTCCCCGCTGAGCAGGGGACCCAATGCTGATGGGAGCGGGGGTGGTCTCAATCCCAGGACCCTGAGACCATGACCTGAGCCAAAGGCAGATGCTTAACCAACTGAGCCACCCAGGGGTTCCAACTTTTGCTATTTCAATAGGTGCATTATAGATCACAATTCTGTTATAAAGACTAACTTTTACGTTTCATATGTTTATGTACTTTTAGATGCAATTATATTCACTCCCTGTTGTGACAGCATTTCTCTAGTGATTAAAATTTCTAATGATATATGTTTTGATTAATAGAAAATTTAGTAAATTACCACTTGGCACATGCTATTGTTTAATCAAAGATACTCTTAAGTACCTAATGTCTTCTATGAGACGAATGGAATGAAATTATGGTGGTAAATAATTTGAGAACAATTATTTTAATTTACATCCAGCATTGTTTAATATGTCAAGTGTGTCAAACATTTACAGAAGGAGAGGACAATTGATAAGTAATAAATAGGGCGTTGGCAACATACTTGTACCAAAATATTACAGAAACTACTAATCTTTTACAACTATTATAAACATAAGTGTAACTGACAACATATAATTTATTTTTCAAATATAATAATGCAAACATAGACTGATTAATCTGCCTAACTAAAATGATTTATAAGCAATCTAAGCAATGTTTATATTACCTTAATTTTTTGATTGAAGACTTGCAGAATGCAAACCAAAGTTCATGCATTTTCTGGTTCAGTATTTTCTCTTTAAAATGGAAAAAATGTTATTTTCAGGTACCACAAAATTATTGCTATGTACAGTTTTATGTAGGATTTACATATAATATGTAAATAAAAGACAGTAATTTAGGCAATATTAAATATTTTCATGAAGAAATTGTGAAATGAGTTTTATAGCACTCAATACAAAAAGAAATCAAGAGTATTTTATTCACTTAACATATATTATTTTGGACCTAGTCCTTTCATTTATTATGTACCAATTTGCTGTAAAATCTGGAGCATAATAAAATCTCTTATATGGGATGAGACTGTTCTGGAGTGGTACATAAAAGCAGTCACACATCCAGTCAGCTGGATAAACAGAGGGGAGTTCTCCCCAGTTTATCAATATTAAATGTAAAGCATGATTTACATAGAATCCTTCATATCCTTTACTTTCCATGCTTCTTTATTTGATCCACTCTTGTTCTTTAAAACAATAACTTTTGGGGTGCCTGGGTGGCTCAGTCGTTAAGTGTCTGCCTTTGGCTCAGGTCATGATCCCCAAGTCTTGGGATTGAGCCTCCTGTAGGAGCCACCTGCTCCGTGGGAAGCCTGCTTCTCCCTCTCCCACTCCCCCTGCTTGTGTTCCCTCTCTCGCTGTGTCTCTCTATGTCAAATAAATAAATAAAATCTTAAAAAAAAAAGAAACAACAACAACAAAAACTTTTTCTTACTTTTTACTAGCCTCTTCCTCTGATGCTATCTGTAAGTTGGACTCAAATACAAACTGTCCTCTATCTAATTATGTCTTTTTCAACTCTTTATTTTACATATATTCATGCACAATAAGTATACTTATATTAAGACAGGTCAGCAAAAACTCCATTCAGTTTTATAAAGATATATATTGGCCACATAGTTTTAAGTATATATTGACACCATATAAAACTACTTTTTTAAATTGAAGTATAGTTTACATACAATATTCTACCAGTTTTAGGTATACAACATACTGATTCAACATTTATATACATTACAAAGTGATCACCACAGTAAGTTGAGTTATCATCTGTCACCATACGTAGTTATTGCAATATTATTGACTGTTATTCCCTATACTGCACTTTATATTTTTTAACTTATTTATGTTATAACTGGAAATTGTACTTCTGAATCCCGTTTACCTATTTCTCCAACCCCCTAAACCCCAATCCTCTGGCAACCACCAATTTTAAAATTGTTCTCTGTATTTCTGAGTCTGTTTCTGTTTTGTTTCATATGTCCATTGTTTTGTTTTTTGATTCCATGTATAAATTAAATCGTACAGTATTTCTCTCTGACTTATTTCACAGCATAATATCCTCTAAGTCCATCCATGTTGTTGCAAATGGCAAGATTTCATTCTTTTTATATGGCTGAGTAATATTCCTGTGTGTGTGTGTGTGTGTACATACACACTACATCTTCTTTATCCATTTATCTCTTAACGGACATCTTAAGTTGGTTCTGTATCTTGGCTAATGTAAATAGTGCTGCAATAAACATAAGGGCGCACATATTATCTTTGGATTAGTAGGGGAGTTTTTATTTTCTCTGGATAAATACCTAGAAGCAAAATTGCTAAATCACATGGTATTTTTATTCTAAATATTTGAAGAATCTCCATAACATTTTTCATAATGGCTGCACCAATTTACATTCCCACCAAAAGTGCATGAGGGTTCTCCTTTCTCCACATCCTTGCCAACATTTGTTACTTCTTCTCTTTTTGATAATAGACATTTTGACAGGTATGAGGTGATATTTCATTGTGGTTTTGATTTGTATTTCCTTGATGACTAGGGATGAGCATCTTTTCATGTGTCTGTTGACCATCTTTATGTCTTTGGAAAAATGTCCATTCAGGTCTTCTGCCCATTTTAAAATCAGATTGTTTGTTTACTTGCTTATTTACATTTGTGTTTGGTGTTGAGGTGTATGAGTTCTTTATATTTTTTGGATATTAACCCAATGTCAGTTACATCATTTGCAAATATCTTCTCCCGTGTAATAGATTGTCTTTTCATTTCGTTGATGGTTTTCTTGACTGTACAAAAAATTTTTAGTTTGAGGTACTCCCAATTGTTTATTTTTGCTTTTGTCCTTCCCTGAGGGCATAGATATAAAAAAAAAATCCCGCTAAGACCAATGTCCAGGAGAGTACTGCCTAAGTTTTCTTTAGAAATTTTATGATTTCAGGTCTTTAATCCTTTTTTAGGTTATTTTTGTATATGGGATATATATATATAAGAAGTGTTTCAGTTATATTCTTTTTCATGTAACTATCTAATTTTACCTGCACGATTTATTGAAGAGACTCTTTTCCTTTTTGTATATTCTTGCCTCTTTTGTCATATATTAATTAGCCATACAAACATGAGTTTTTTCCTTGGATTTTCTGTTCCATTCTGTTGATCTATGTCTGTTTTTTTTCCCCCCATTACTCTACTGTTTCAATTATAACTGCTTTGTAGTATAGTTTGAAATCTGGGATTGTGATACCTTCAGTTTTGTTCTTCTTTCTCAAGATTACATTGGCTATTCTGAGTCTTCTCTGGTTCATACCAATTTTTGGATTTTTTGTTCTAACTCTGTGAAATAAATGCTATTGGTATTTGATAGGAGTTGCACTGAATCTGCAGATTGCTTTAGGTAGCATGGTCATTTTAACAATATTAATTCTTCCAGTCCATGAACACAGTATATCTTTCTATTTATTTTCATTGTCTTCAATTTTTTTAAGATTTATTTATTTTAGAAAGAGAGAAAGAGCATGCATGCGAGTAAGAGGAAGGGCAGAGGGAGAGAATCTTTAAGCAGACTCCCTCCTGAGCATGGAGCTGGACATTGGGCTCGATTTCACAACCCATGAGATCATGACCTGAGCTGAAACCAAGAGTCAGACATTCAACTGACTGAGCCACCCAGGTGCTCCTGTTGTCTTCAATTTCTTTCATCACAGTGCCTTATAGTTTTCAGAGTAGAGGTTTTTCATCTCCTTGGGTAAGTTTATTTGTAGGGTTTTTTTTAATGCAATTGTAAATGGGCTTTTAACAAATTTTTCTTTCTCATAGTTCATTATTAGTGTATAAAAATGCAACAGATTTTTGTATTTTAATTTTGTATCCTGCAACTTTGCTGAATTTATATTAGTTCTAATAGTAGTTTGGTATCTTTAAGGTATTCTATATATAGTATCATGTCATCTGCAAATATGACACGTTTACTTTTTCCTTACCAATTTGGATGCTTTTTATTTCTCTTTCTTGTCTGATTGCTGTGGCCAGGATTAAAATTGGTTGAGAGTGGGCATTCTTCTCTTGTTTTTGATCTTAGAGGAAACGCTTTCACCATTGAGTATGATATTAGCTATTGGTTTATCATATGTAGCCTTTATATTGTTGAGGTATGATCCCTCTATACCTACTTTATTGAGGTTTTTTTTTTTTTATCATGAGTAGCTATTGTACTTTGTCAAATGCTTTTTTTTTCATCTATTGAGATGATTATTGATTTTTATACTTTATTTTGTTTATGTGGTGGATTATACTGATTCGTATAGGTTAAACAGTCCTTGTTCCTTGTCATAAATCCCACCATAAATCATGGTGTATAATCCTTTAAATGTATTGTTGAATTTGGTTTGCTAATATTTTATTGAAGATTTTTGCATCTATGTTCATCAGGGATATTGGTCTGTAATTTTCTTTCTTTGCAGTGTGATGACACTGTCTGATTTTGGTATCAGTAATGCTAGCCTCGTAGAATGAATTTGGAATAACTCCTTTTTCTTCAGTTTTTTGGAATAGTTTGAGAAGAATAGATATTAACTCTTCTTTAAATGTTTGGTAGAATTAACCTGTGAAGCCATCTGGTCCTGGACTTTTGTTCTTTGGGAATTATTTGATTGCACATTCAATTTTATTACTCTTAATAGGTCTGGGCAGGTTTTCTATTTCTTATTTCTTGCTTCTTGAGGTAAGCCTATATTGCTATAACCTTCCCTGTTAGAACTCTTTTTGCTGTAGTCACAAGGTTTGAAATGCTGTGTTGCCGTTTTCATTTGCCTCGAGGTATTTTTTTATTTCCTTTTCAATTTCTTCATTGACCCATTGGTTTTTTAGTAGCATGTTGTTTAGCCTTCACATCTGTGTTTTTTCCAGTTTTTTCTTGTAATTGATTTCTAGTTTCGTACTAAAATACAATTTAACTCCAATCACTATGGTGGTGGGGACAGTTCTGCACATGATAGCAACACAATTAGAAGAAATTAGATATAAAAGTTGCTATAAACATAGGGAGGCCATTTCAGAGTTATTGTGTAGGTAAAGCAGAAATTAGAGGTCATATTTTACATAATGTTGAAATATTCAAGGCTATTAATATCCGTAGAGAAAGAAAAGTTAATAAAACCACTTGGCAATATGATTATAGTCTATAAATTACTAATCTGATGTGCATGCAGTAGCTGTGTCACTTTGCTGGGGAGGTCAAGGAGCTGCAATGGCTTTTTTTTTTTTCCTGCCTGAAGGAGAAGAAGGCAAATGGCCAGCTAGTCTACTGGCACCAAAGAATTTTATAAACAAACACTATGTGTGTGTGGGCACAGATGAGTGAGAAAAAAAGAGAGACATTATGTTTCTAAGCTTATAGTGTATGGCTTATTACATTAAAATACATCATTTCACAGCATGGTATGACTTAGAGAGTTCTTCTAGAAAAAGATGTAATAATCTCTTGGAAAATCATTATATGATCCCTAAAGTCTCTTCTGGTTCAAAAAGTTCTAAAACTTCATGTCTTTTTGCTTTATTGTTATACACATACACACACAAACACATACACTATACATATAAAAATTTAAAAATTACAGTAGAGTAGTTTGAGAAAGTTTTCAACAAATATAATATCCTAGTTCACTGTCAAATATTTCTTCACAATTATACCCTTTTCCTTAAATGTGGAAAAAAATATAACCACTATATTTGAGGACTTTCTCTACAGTAATGGAACAGTCAAAAAATAAAAACATAATAAAATAATTTAAAATAGGACACTTCATTAGAAACTGTCAAGGTGACAATGAACTGAGAAAGTTGCATAAGTAATTAAATAATCATATAAACTGTGGTTCATACAAAGTAATAATTCACTTATATACACTTATAATATAAAAATAACTTTAATATGCATACAATAAAGTCATTCATTCAGTTGATTATATTTTAATAAATAAAATACTTCATTTTACAACGTTTACACATTACCATATGAGAACATTTCTTTTTTCATTTGCTTTACTATATATGTGCCTTTGCATTTATTTCAATTTTTGGAAGCTGCTGTTTAGGAAATAGTTAAGAAGCAGTAAGGCAAGACCTAAGTACATTAATTCCAAGACTGAATTAGTTCTGTTTAAGGCTCTAACCATTATTCACTGTGTTCTGTATCTTATATCCTCTGCATTTTATTTTCCTTATTTTCTCTCTCTGTTTCTCTCTCTCTCTCTCTTTTTTCCTTTTTGGTCTTTGTATGGAATACATAAGCAACTGCCTTTAAAATAAAAGCAACAATCATCTATTATTGTTCCATCTTGAACATTATTCTCCTCCCAGTCCCTAGCAATAACAATACAGCAGATTATTTATGTTTCAGAATGACCCAGTAATAAGCATGGTATATTTTAGCTTTATTGTTAAGAACCTGAATATGAAATGGCAAAAGCAGACACAGCATGTATTCTACAAGTGTGCTGTGCAACCTCTTTCTCATATGCTTTGCTTTCCCTTTACACTTGCAGATTGGATAAATGCAGCCATAGGTGTTTTGACAGCTAATTAAACGTGAATTTGTGTATTTATATGTCAGCTTACTACTACTATTTCTGGAAATAAGATAGAATTTGTATAATTTGTACAGAAATACTTTAAATTCAGTTACTTACAAATCTGATTTTATGATGCATACTGAAACATTCAAATTGAAATTTCTAGTGTGTGTGTGTGTGTGTGCATGTATATATCTATGTACTTATTCCCTGTTTGAAAGTATACTTTATATATCTCACATAACAACAAATCTGTGGGGAGAAAATAATGTTAGTTTGGAAATAAATTTGAAGGCCCTAGCTATTTCATTATTCTTAGCCTTTGTGTTTTGTAAAATTCTTATGGAAAGAATGTACTATAGGGCTTTTAGAATACTTGTGAGAAAACATCATTCTTACTATATGGGAGTTCCATTATCTTGGGTTAGTCACAGGGACTGTGAGTAATAATCCAGCCTTCTGAGTTATGATGGAAGATGAAAGAACCCAGGATAATGTATGTATTAAAATATACCATAAAACTGATTCCTAATTCAATGAAATATTTTAGATTTTAAACAGCAATATACTTTAACTGTGTTCTTTACATCCTGCATTTCCCTATAATGTTGATCATAAAATATATGGAAAATATAGGTAACCTAAGGTAATCATAAAAAGATGAGTAGGGGTCTAAAATGAGACATCAATTAGGACAATAAAAGCATATAATATAAATCCAATATAAACAAAGAATGGACCTTAAATTTGGCTCTAAGTTTTGGAAATTAAAATGAAATGAGAAATTGAGCAGATTGATAATGCACAATGACAGCAAAATATGAAGAAACCAATTGTTCATCTTAAGGTGAAAATCAATTTTTTTCCTTGAAGTTACCTGTAAAAAGAACGTCACTGTTTTTAGCAATGCCTTTAACAGCAAGATTATAAGAAACATTAAAGTTTGCCTTCTAACTTCCCTCAAAAAAATGTTAATGAGATTCCCATTATGTTCAACAAAAACATTACCCCAAGGAGCAGCCATATAAGGCAAAATCAAGCTCTCTGCTGTCTGGGTTAAATTTTTTTGTAGATGTTTACTGAATATCTTCTATCATTTCTTTTTTTTTTTTAAGATTTTTAAATTTATTTACCTGAGAGAAAGAGAGGACAAAGGGAGAGTGAGAGAGAGAAGCAGACTCCCTGCTGAGCAGAGAGCCTGATGCCAGCTGGATCCCAGGACCCTGAGATCATGACCTGAGTCCAAGGCAGATGTTTAACCGACTGAGCCACCCAGGCACACCTCTTTCTATCATTTATTCATAAATACTCTTATTTCCCAAATATCTTATATTGTATACAAATGTATTCACAATAATTTGTTAATTTTCTGAACTGATTTTAGTTAAATAATTCCAAAAATTACCTTTCAGAAACCACTCATGTTATTTGGATATTTTCCATCCTGCCAATACCCTGGAGGGCAGTGATTGATCCTAACCAGACAACTATCATATACTTTTAGCTAAAAACAAAGATTCAGGAAGAGACATCCTTCCTGAGCAAAGCCTATGAGAAATTGTGATGCTTGCTGAGACTTTTGTGACAGAGTTATATGCCTTCCTTTTAAAAACAAATTTAGATGTGTATCTTTTTGACATATTGCCACTAATTTTTATTACCACTATATGGCATTTGAAAATGACTCCCTCCTAATGTAGGACAAAAGCATCGTGTGTTCTAACGTTATGTTTGATAATTTGCTAGAAACATGGAACAGACTACTGTTAACTTATGTAAGTCAGTATATTCCCTTTTTTTGTCAGAGTTTTTGTATTTTCTATTAATTTATGTTTAAAAGTTTAATACTTACAAGCAGTATATACATAGGATAAAAATTTAAAGGGTAAAAATGCTATCAGAATACAAAGTAAATAGTTTTTTAACCCTGTTCCTTCACCACTCAGTTCTCTACTGCAGGGGCAAAAAAAAAATTTTATTTTTTAAAGATTTTATTTATTTGACAGAGAGACACAGTGAGAAAGGGAACACAAGCAGGGGGAATGGGAGAGGGAGAAGCAGGCTTCCCGTGGAGCAGGGAGCCCAATGTAGGGCTTGATCCCAGGACCCTGGGATCGAGTCCCACATCGGGCTCCCTGCTCCTTGGGATCCTGCTTTTCCCTCTGCTTCTCTCTCTCTCTCTCTGTCTCTCATGAATAAATAAATAAAATCTTAAAAAAAAAAGAAATTCATCCATATTATAAAAAAGGATTGTCTCATTTGTTTAATGACTTTGTGATTTATATAACTAATTCTCTAGAAAAGTCTGGTTAACTGATCTAATCTTTTGCTACTATATATAATGATGCAATGAATAACCTCATATATATATTGTTTTGTGCAGTTACAAATATTCATAGGTATGTGTGTATGTATGTGTATCATTTTGTGTCATTTTTACACATACCTGCCATTTATATACATACACACTCACACATACAAATTGTCTTCCATAGTGATTATACTAATTTGTTCTTTTACCAACAATGTATGAAAAGACTAATTTTCCTCTCCAACACAGTGTGTTATCAACCTTTTGAAACTTTGATCATCTGAGAGATTAAAACACTAATTGAATTTTTTTTTCTTATTTTGAATAACATTAAATTTTCCTATCTTCAAGTCATTTGAACTTCTTGGTTGGTAAATTAACTTTATATTCTTTGCCAGATTTTATTAGATTGTTAATCTTTATTAGCTTTTCTTATATTTTTAAGAACTGATTGTGGAAATCAGCCCTTTGTTGTAAGTTGCAAATTTTCACCAGTGTTTTGTTTGTTTCTTCACTTCATATATGAAGTTTTTCTCCATGAAGATTTTAAAATTTGGATTCATTTGATGGCAAGTTTAAATTTCATTTGTTTTATCTTTGTGTGTGAGTGTTTGCAACTTATAGCATATATTTGAAAGTCTTTTCCATTCCAAATTACTAAAAAACTTATATGAGATTATCTCTTGTTTCCTTTTTAAAAATTTATATCTTTGATATACCTGATAATAATTTTGATAAAAGGTATGAGGTATAGATCAACTTATTTTTCCAGAAGACTATTGAGCAATTAGCATTATTTTTTAAATTTTCTACTTGTACCCCATGGCTATGGAATCACACTTTGATACATTCTACATTTTGTCATCCATTTCTTGCTTATTTCTTTTTCATGTTATGATAGCACCATGATGCCTTAATTATTTGAATAGTATTATATGATATTTATTATCTAGCAAGTGTCATCCTACATCATCTACTATTTGTCATCTACTATTGTCATAATTTTTCTTATTTTCTAGTTTATATTATTTTTAAACTTTGAAAACAACTACTCTATTCTCTAGGTAGGAAGTGAAGAAACAAACAAAACACTGGTGAAAATTTGCAACTTACAACAAAGGGCTGATTTCCACAATCAGTTCTTAAAAATATAAGAAAAACTAATAAAGATTAACAATCTAATAAAATCTGGCAAAGAATATAAAGTTAGTTTACCAACCAAGAAGTTCAAATGATTTGAAGATAGGAAAATTTAATGTTATCCAAAATAAAATATGTTTTTATTGGGATCTCTTAATGTATATACTAATTTAACTTATAATTGTTAATTTAAATATTAATGTAATTATATTTATTGTAGGTCTTTATTTTTTCTAATTTTTGTTTAAATATTCTTTCTGTTCCATACAGCCCCATTTTAAAGTTTCTTTATGCCTCTGTCACATATGTGATCTGTTTACTCTTGGATATTATTCTATTATTTAAAAAAGCAACGTTGTAGGTAGAATTCTAGATGATCCACAGTTAACCTCTACTTCATTTGCATTGAACCTGTGAATATGATGAGCTATCAATACCATGTTATATTACATTACATGGCAGAAGGGAGATTATCCTTGGTTGGACCTGAGCCCTTTAGAAACAGAACTTCCTCTAGCTGGTCACAGAAGAGAAAGTCAGATATTTGCAGCACCAGAAGGATTTGACACTCTGTTGCTAGCTTGAAGATGAACAGGGTCATCAAGTAATGACCTGCAGGTCACCTTAAGGGACGGAGAGTGGTCCCTGGCCTACAGCCAGCAAGAAAACAGGGACTTCAATAAGATAACCACAAGGAACAGAACTCTGCTAATAAAAAATATGAGCTTGGACAAGTATCCTGAGCTTCAGATAAGAATTCAGCAAGTTGACATCTTGATTTCAGTCTAAGCAGAGAATCCAGTTGTGCTGTGCCAGACTGACAAACAGAATTATGTGCTAATAAATAGGTGCTTTATAAGCCAGTAAATTTGTGTTAATTTGTTATGCTTCAATAGAAAACAAATACAGGCATGTACATCCATTTTATCTTCTAACAGGCTGTTATTTGTTACTCATTTTCTTTATTTTTCTGCCAGATCATTTCATTTAATCACCTCATAATTAGCCAAAGGGAAAAAAAAATCAGTTTTTGTTCTTTAGTTTTTCAGGCAAACAAGCATAGCATCTGCAAATAAGAATGAAATTGCCTTTCCTTTTCCATTTAAGATGTTTTTCTCTTGTTCAACATTTTTGACTATTACTATAAAATAATTTTACCGTATAAAAGTAATTGCAGACATTCTTATACTAGAAGCTGTTGTCAACCTGATCTATGTCAGGTTTTTATAGGGAACACCTGAAACTCTCTGCCTGAGAGCTTTTAGTGGCTGGAGGAAGGCTGCAGTCATTGCACAGGGCAAGGCATAAACACTGAGGATTATTATTACTTTCCTATTGCTGCTATAACAAATTACTTCAAACTTAGTGGCTTAACCAATACAAATGTATTATCTTACAGTTCTCTAGGTCAAAATCTGAAGCAGACACACTGGGCTCAAAAGCATTGTATTTCTGTTTTTGTGCCAGTACCATGCTGTCTTGGTGATCGCTGCTTTGTAATATAGCTTAAAGTCGGGCAACGTGATGCCCCCAGCTTTGTTTTTCTCTTTCAACATTTCCTTGGCGATTCGGGGTCTTTTCTGATTCCATACAAATTTTAGGATTGTTTGTTCCAGCACTTTGAAAAATGTCATTGGAATTTTGATCGGGATGGCATTGAAGGTATAGATTGCTCTGGGTAGCATAGACATTTTAACAATGTTTATTCTTCCGATCCATGAGCATGGAATATTTTTCCATCTTTTCGTGTCTTCTTCAATTTCTTTCATGAGTGTTCTGTAGTTCCTAGAGTATAGATCCTTTACCTCTTTGGTTAGGTTTATTCCGAGGTATCTTATGGTTTTTGGTGCTATTGTAAATGGAATCGTTTCTCTAATTTCTTTTTCTACAGTTGCGTTGTTAGTGTATAAGAAAGCAACTGATTTCTGTGCATTGATTTTGTATCCTGTCACATTACTGAATTGCTGTATGAGTTCTTGTAGTTTGGGGGTAGAGTCTTTTGGGTCTTCCACATGAAATATCATGTCATCTGCGAAAAGAGAGAGTTTGACTTCTTCTTTGCCAATTTGAATACCTTTTATTTCTTTTTGTTGTCTGATTGCTGTTGCTAGGACTTCTAGTACTATCTTGAACATTAGTGGTGAGAGTGGGCATCCTTGGTGTGTTCCTGATCTTAAGGGAAAGGCTCTCAGCTTTTCCCCATTGAGGATGATATTCACTGTGGGTTTTTCATAGTTGGATTTTATGAACTTGAGGAATGTTCCCTCTATCCCTCTACTCTGAAGAGTTTTAATCAGGAAAGGATGCTGTATTTTGTCAAATGCTTTTTCTGCATCAATTGAGAGGACCATATGGTTCTTCTCTCTCCTCTTATTAATGTGTTCTATCACACTGATTGATTTGCGAATGTTGAACCACCCTTGCATCCCGGGGATAAATCCCACTTGGTCGTGGTGGATGATCCTTTTAATGTATTGTTGGATCCTATTAGCTAGGATTTTGTTGAGGATTTTGGAATCCATATTCATCAGGGATATCGGTCTGAAATTCTCCTTTTTGATGGGGTCTTTGCCTGGTTTGGGGATTAAGGTAATGCTGGCCTCATAGAATGAGTTTGGAAGTTTTCCTTCTGTTTCTATTTTTTGAAACGGCTTCAGGAGAAATAGGTATTATTTCTTCTTTGAATGTTTACTAGCATTCCCCAGGGAATCGAATGGAAGAGAATAGAGAGCCCAGATATGGACCCTCAACTCTGTGGTCAAATAATCTTCAACAAAGCAGGGAAAAAATATGCAATTGAAAAAAGACAGTCTCTTCAAAAAATGGTGCTGGGAAAATTGGACAGCCACATGCAGAAGAATGAAACTCGACCATTCTCTAACACCATACACAAAGCTAAACTCAAAATGGATGAAAGACCTCAATATGAGACAGGAATCCATCAAAATCCTAGAGGAGAACATAGGCAATAACCTCTTTGACATTGGCCACAGCAACTTCTTTCAAGATACATCTCCAAAGGCTAGTGAAACAAAAGCAAAAATGAACTTTTGGGACTTCATCAAGATAAAAAGCTTCTGCACAGCAAAGGAAACTGTCAACAAAACAAAGAGGCAAGCCACAGAATGGGAGAAGATATTTGCAAATGACACTACAGATAAAGGGCTGGTATCCAAGATCTATAAAGAACTTCTCAAACTCAACACTCAAAAAACAAATAATCAAGTCAAAAAATGGGCAGAAGACATGAACAGACACTTCTCTGAAGAAGACATACAAATGGCTAACAGACACATGAAAAAATGTTCATCATCATTAGCCATCAGGGAAATTCAAATCAAAACCACATTGAGATACCAGCTTACACCAGTTAGAATGGCCAAAATGGACAGGGCAAGAAACAACAAATGTTGGAGAGGTTGTGGAGAAAGGGGAACCCTCTTACATTATTGGTGGGAATGCAAGTTGGTACAGCCACTTTGGAAAACAGTGTGGAGGTGCCTCAAAAAATTAAAAATAGAGCTACCCTATGACCCAGCAATTGCACTCCTGGGTATTTATGACAAAGACACAGATGTAGTGAAAAGAAGGGCCATGTGCACCCCAGTGTTCATACCAGCAATGTCCACAATAGCCAAACTGTGGAAAGAGCCGAGATGCCCTTTAACAGATGAATGATAAAGAAGACGTGGTCCATATATACAATGGAATATTACTCAGCCATCAGAAAGGATGAATACCCAATTTTTACATCAACATGGATGGGACTGGAGGAGATTATGCTAAGTGAAATAAGTCAAGCAGAGAAAGTCAATTATCATATGGTTTCACTTACTTGTGGAACATAAGGAATAGCATGGAGGACATTAGGAGAAGGAAGGGAAAAATGAAGGGGGGGAATTGGAGGGAGAGATGAACGATGAGAGACTAAGGACTCTGAGAAACAAACTGAGGGTTTTAGAGGGGAGGGGTGTGGGGGGATGGGTTAGCCCAGTGATGGGTATTAAGGAGGACATGTATTGCATGGAGAACTGGGTGTTATATGAAAACAATGAATCGTGGATCACCATATCAAAAACTAATGATGTATGGTGACTGACATAACATAATAAAATAAAATTTAAAAAAACAACAACAATGTATTGGCAATATTGTGTTCCTTTCCAGAATCTCTGGAGGATAAAGGATTTCCTTGCCTTTCCAGCTTATGGAGGCTGCTCATATCCTGAGCTCATGTCCTCTTTGCTGTAAAGCTAGCAAAAGTTGGTCATGCCCTTCTCACATCAGATCACTCTGACCTGACTTCTTCTGCCTCCCTCTACTGATTTTAAGTCTCTGGTGATTACTTTGGACGCAGATATAAAATGGAGGGTAATCTTATTTTAAGACTGATTGATTAGCAACTTCAATTCCATCTGCAATCTTAATTCTCTTTGCCATGTCACCTAAGATATTCTCAGATTTGAGGATTAGGACATGGACATCTTGGAGGGAGTATTATTCTGCCTAGAAGAAAGATATATTCCAGCTTCCTTACCCCTTAGATAGTACAGCTTGAAGATCTCTTCTTCATTATCTTCACAAGTTACAAGTAGGACTGAACTTCAATTGCACTCGTTCATTTGCTCAGTGTTCTCAAATCTGTGTCTAAAATCCTTTTTTCCCCCTTTATTGGGAAGAAGGGCTTACCTAAGACAATTAGTAGCATATGTGGCCTTAGGAAATAGACTCTTAAAATGGAATTCTAGAACAAGATTACTCACTGGTCCAATGGTAACAGGAAATTAATTGTCTATTGTAACTGGGGTGATGATTATGTGTAATATACATAAACACCACCAATTATTAAGATTTTTACTTGAGCATGAGATACAAAGGTGGAAGGGGATGCATTTTCATGTAGTAGATGGGGAACTTGAAAGTTAATGGAGGAGTGGTAATTTTAAGGATTGTGAGGTTGTTTGCCAGTTGTTAATGGCCATAAAAACTTTGAATGAAGAAAATAACAGTTCTTAACAGTTCTGACATCAACAGACAATCAATCCAGGGCACAGTGGGAAAGCTGACAGGCTATCATTTTCTTTTTAAAGAGACAGTCCTCTCCTACAGTTAGGTGCCACACTATGATAAAAACAGACTCAGGATTTGAAAATAAAAGTAGTGGAATTATGAAGGAAGCTAAATTTAAATCTCTGCCTCCTATGCTAAAACCTTATACAAAAGAGAACTTGGATACCTGGGATTGGCATTGGAGGAAGTGCTTGAGAACCTTGAATTCACAAATCTTCAAAATGTTCTGGATGGCAGAAATGGCTCCTTTCCCCTTTCTAGAGGAAAAGTGTTTCATTGCCTGGGAACTATGCAAAGCTCTCATCTGAGAAAAACGCCTTGTATGGTTATGCTTATTCCCTTCAAGATTTTCCACGGTCTCCCTTTGTTGTTTCTACATAAATAGCAAGAGTAAAACCTCAGCATCAGCTGGCCATAACACACTTCCCCTGCTATGAGAGTAAGACTACTCACCAAAGAACTAGAGAATGTGGTTAATATATTGGCAGGAACTGCAAGATAATGCCTGGGAGTGGATCTTAATGAGGCTGGACTAGCAAAGGAAAAAATATAAGAATGTAAGGGGAAGCTTATCAATAAGGGGGGATTCTCTCATGACTCAAAATTGAACATATTGGCAAGGATTCCTTAAGTTATAATATGCATCTGGAACAACTATTTGAAACTTGGAAATGATGATGTTTACAGTAAATGAGTTGGAGCTGCCATAACTCAGCAGAGTAGAGATTATCAGTTCAAATGGCTTTGAGATGTGGGCACGTTGGAATGAATTTGCTCTTTAAGACCCAAAAACCTGGTGGCTGAGAATGATTCTCAAGATCAGCCAGAAAGCATTCCTTCACAAAAAGATGAGAAATGTACTAGAGAGGAAGGTATTAACATTATCTAAGAAACTTAGTGGTGACTGTCCTCTGTGGGCAAGTATTGATTGTATGTGTCACCATTTAACCATTAGATGCAAGATGAACATAATAAAATAATAAGCAGAAAGACCAGAACGATAATCCATGTGGACTTTAACTACGGGCATCACTGACACTGGCAGGAGGCCATATTGTTGCTTACTAGAGGCAAAATAGATGGGCAGTCGATTACATTGTTGCTTGATGTAAATAACCAGAAAGACCAAGAGTGAATGAATGTGAAGGAGTGGAAGGCTGACGTTAAATGTGACAATGAATAATCACTATCATTTGAAAGTTTTCCAGAAAACTGGAGGCCAGGTACCACTGAGGAAGTATCAAAAGGTCATAGCAAGTATATACAATCACTGCTCTAAGTCTCCTCTCAAGGGACCTAAACCCATTTGTGAGAGCACTTATCCATTAGGAAAAGAAAACATAGAACCTTCATATACTGTTGGATGAGGGAAATGACATTAATATCAGGGAAACCAAAATAACACTATCCTCTTTCCCCCAAACGCCCAGGTGACAGAATAAAGGCCTAAAATCCATTTTACCATAGGTCTACTGTGTCTACTGAAGAATACTATCCCTTTTACCCCAGATCTGATTTTATAATAGGAATAGATATACTTAGTAACAGAATCTTCACATAGGTTCTCTGACTCATGAAGTAAAACCCATTATAATAAAAAAAAAGGCCAATGAGAAATTCCTGAAACTGTCTCCTTGACTTTAGACTGGGACAGAATGATAAATAGGAGCAATTCTTTATTCCAGTTTGAATGGCAAGGATTAGTACCATGTTCAGGGAATTAAAGGGTATACGGGTGGTAGTCACTGTCATATCATTTAATTTAAAGTTTTGATATCTATGGAAACCGAAAGAATTGTATGCAGGTAACATGGACCTAAATTTAACTAAGTGATAGTTCTGATGGGAGCTGCTGTACAAAGTTAGCATTTATTTATTTATTTATTTATTTATTTATTTATTTATCTTTTTTTAGAGAGAGAGCGTGAGTGAGTGGGGGTGGGGTTGAGGGAGGAACAGAGGGAGAGAGAATCTTAAGTGGGCTCCATAGCCAGCAGGAGCCCGACATGGGGCTCAGTCTCACGACCCTGAGATCATGACCTGAGCTGAAATCAAGAGTTGGATGCTTAACTGATTGAGCCACCCAGGCTCTCCACATCTTTTCATTTTTCAAATAAATTAAAAAATAAGATCAACTCACACTCTGGAATTTGCTATTAACCTAGCAAATGTTCTTTTTATAATTTCCATAAGAAAAGAGGATCAAAAAGAGTTTTCACCTGAGATATATAGAAAAACAAACAAACAAAAAAATAAACTCTTAAATATAGAGAACCAACTGGTGATTACCAGATGCGAGGTGGGTGAGGGATGGGTGAAATAGATAAAGGGGATTAAGAGTACACTTACTGTGATGAACATTGAATAATGTGTAGAATTTTGGAATCATTATATTGTACACCTGACTCTAATATAACACTGTATGTTAATTAGACCTCAATAAAAATAGTTTAAAATATATACATTTATAATTTCCCCCCCAGATTGTGGTAACTCTCCTACTCTGCTTTAAAGTTGGATAGTTGCAACAAAAACGTATGGTCCAAAGTCTGGCCTTTTTCAAAGGAAGTTTGTTTCCTCTTTTCTAGTGTATGCTGGAACATCCTCTCTAAGGTAACGAGAAATTATTTCATCTTGCATGTCCATTAAAAAGAACACAAAGCTCTCTGAGCCTCTTGGCATTTTGAAGGTAATATATGACTCACCTAGTCATACTACTTCAGCCCATTTATTAGGTGAATCTTAAAGCTACAAATTTTGAATGGGTATTGAGCAAGAGAGTGTTCTGCAGCACATTCAGGCTGATGTTCAAATGACTGCAATTTAGTCAATATGACCCAGCAGATGCCGAAGTATAAAAGGAATATAAGGTCAGTGCATGCACTCTCTGGCCAGCCTAAATAGGAGAGTTGCAAGGGTATGAATGTACCCCGGGGTGTGATTCAAATCATGCTGCTGCAGCAAAGAATCATTCATCATTTGAAAGTCAGCTCCTGATAAGCTATTTGGCCTTAATAGACACTCTGTGTGACCTTCACACATGATTTGATTGTGTCCATAGTTGTGCACCATGGGCCACATGTTGTAAGTTCCATCATTTCATAAGTTCAAGTATGAAGAGCATCAGTCTCTTATAAAATGGAATTGGTACACACACAGTGGATAAGGAGCAAGAAGTTTCAGAAGAATAATTCATTTTCAGAAATAAGAAGAGCAGGCCATCATGACACCTATCCCTGTTATCTAATGCCTCTATTCTAGCTAATAACTGTAGACATCGGGGGAAGTTTCCTACAAACAGAGGAGGAAAAGCCTGAGACTAGTTCTCTGTATACTAAAGTGAACTGAAAACAAAATGTGACTCCAATACAGCTCCATGTAGTGGTGGCCTCAAAAGGCAATATAGACCCATAGAATTTAGGGCACAGTGTGAAGATCTTAATGTCTCTTGTCAGTGCTCATCTGCCAGGAACCTTTCAGCTGTGGTAGTAGCGAAATGGACTTCTATGCTAGAGAGACATGGTAGGTCCACCATGTATGTCAAGAGCAGAATCTACTGCTGAGCCTTTGACATGGTTCTATTCCTTAAGAGACCAACCAGCTCTTGGTATCAAGTTGATTTTATTATCCTTCTTCTATCTTGGAAAGAGCAGTGATTTACCTTTACTGGGATTGATAGACATTCTGGATTTAGCTTTGCCTTCTTACTTGACATGACAACAGAGTTTTGTGAAACTCTTAAAGTATCTGACTTATTGACATAGAGTGTTACATAAGAACACCTTGGACAAAGAGACTACTTTGTAAGAAAGAAGATGCAGCAGCTGGCTTATGTCTTCAGGATCCATTTTTCTATTTAAACATTAGAATATTTTCTTTGTAACTTTATATGGAAGAACATAGCCTGAAAGAATATTCTAATTTATTCTCAAAGGTGTACCTAAGGGGTGACACTTTGCGTAACTGAGCAGGTCTTATATATATCTGAGCCAATGGTCATTATATGTTGCTATGATTTCAACAACTAAACTATACTGGTCCATAAAAAATTTTAAAAGAAACTGTTCTGTCTGCCTCCTCTAACCATTGAGCCCAGTGATACCCATTTGGAAAATACACATCGGAATCAGGTTTCCAGAATTCGAGGTTCTGGTTCTTGGAGGATAGACGCTGCAACCAGGCAGTAGCAGCGGAATGGCAAGGGTAGAAGGTGAGGGAAACATGTGAATGGTTCATTCCCAACAGGAATATTTTTTATCACTGAAATTGTTTAGAATTGCTGGTGTTTGTTGATAATAAAAAGTAACAAAAATTTTAACTAGTTTATTATTGTTTTTGAATTCTATACAGTGCACCCTCTTACTGTTTGAACCTAAGAAAGGACCTTCCATAACCTTTCTCCTTGGTATACCATTGGTCCACAGTAAAGTTTCCAGTAAACCTGAAGCTGAGTTTGCCACTTGATCATTTTGCAATCCTCATGCCTCTGGACCAGCAAGCAAAAAAGCAAGTTTCTGTCCAGGCAGTTAATAGTTCACTGTGGGTTTCATAAGGAGATAGGATTTGATTCTTCATAGTGGGGAGCAGGAGGAATTATGTCTAAAAATCAAGGTGCTCCCTGAATAGATGCCTCCTATTTTTTCATGTCCAGAGTTAATCATTAACAGACAAATGCAGAAACCTTGTCTTGACAGGGACACCATAGCCAGAGGCTAAACTCCTCAGGAATAAAAGTCAAGGTTACTATATGAGAAAAACAACTAGACTAAACACTGGCTGGGTGTGAGGGGAAATCTAGAATGTGCAGTAGAAGAGGGAGATGATGTTTATAAATTCCACATTTGGAACCAACTAGAGCAATGATATCTATAGGTATAGCTTTTATCTCTAATTCCTTTGTAAGTTTTTTTTTTTTTAATTAAGAAATTCTGACTGGCTACTACCTTGATAAATCAATGATAGAATAGAATGAATGTATTATGGGGGCATGAGTGGATCTCAGACATGCAAAGAAAGGAATGTAAAAGCAATAGCAGAACCAAATAGTCACATACATGCTTCTTAATGTAATCATCTAAGATTTTATATGGACTTTATATATTCACCTTGATATAGGAGCATGCTCAGCCACAGATGGGCCAGGATAAAATCACCAAAGACTTACTGTGTTTAAAAGAAACCCCCAACTAACGGCAGGTAAGAATTGATATATAAATACCCCAACCTCCTTATTGTAGTAGGTAGATTAATCCCTCGCTCCCACCCCAAGATATACATATCCTAGTTTCTGGAAACTATGAATATATTGGTACATGGCAGGGAGAAATTAAGGTTGCCAATGAAACGAAGGTTGCTAATCAGCTGACCTCAAAGAGATGATCCTGGATTATCCAGATAGGCCCATTGTAATGACAAGAATCCTTTAAACGTGGAAGAGAGAGGCAGAAGAGTGTCAAAGTGATATGATATGAGAAAGACCAACCATTGCTGCCTTTGAGGATGGGAGGACACAGCCAAGGAATGGAGAGAGCTTCAGAAGTTGGAAAGGGCAAGGAAGAGAATCTCCCCTCAGCTACCAGAATTGGGAACGCAGCCAATACCTTGATTATAGTCCAGTGAGATCCATTTTAGACAACTGTCGTTCAGGACTGTAAGATAATAATTTTGTGTTGTTTAAAGTTGCTACGTTTGCTGGGGCGCCTGGGTGGCTCAGTCGTTAAGCGTCTGCCTTCAGCTCAGGTCATGATCCCAGGGTCCTGGGATCGAGCCCCGCATCGGGCTCCCTGCTCAGCAGAGAGTCTGCTTCTCCCTCTCCCACCCCCTCTGCTTGTGTTCCCTCTCTCACTGTGACTCTCTCTGTCAATAAATAAAATATTTAAAAAAAAAAGTTGCTACGTTTGTAGCAATAAATTATGGCAGCAATAGGAACGGATATACTCTCCCTTTTTTGCAGAACAACTCTGAGGCTTGCAGATTATCTCCCATTGGTGTCATTGTGTAAACTTGTCATTTGCTCACCCTCCATTGGCTCTCTTCCCATTGCAGTTATATTTCCACTCTGCACTACTGATACTTCCCAGGATTACCTGCCAAATAAACTACTTACTTTTAAATCCCAGTCTCAGGGACTACTTCTGGGGCAATTTGCCCCAAAACAGGAGTTATTGGAAATATTGGAAATATTTAATGGAAAATTAATAGAAATATTTCTGCTTAATGGAAATATTTCTGTTGTTTCACCTAAAGCATGATGCAGGCTTTGTGGTTTGGCTTTTTTGAGTCTTGCAATCTTAACCGTTCTAACTGAAACAAATCGCTACCATGATGTAGGGTGTTGCAAGTGAGAGTATCCCCCAACCACCACACCATCCCCCCATCTCAGGCATTGTTGGGTGTGAGATATGGTGGAGAACAGTTCTGAGAGTTGGAAATCCTTATTCTAAGATACAAATGGCTGGTTAAACTTTAATATAACTTGGAAGTCAAACAGTGTGTCTACCAAGATCACAGCCATAGCAGACTTAAAGATTAAGTCTAGATATATTCTATTGGCTACTTATTGTACATTTCATTAAGATTCTGTGTGTGTATGTGTGTGAGTGTGTGTGTGTGTGTGTGTAAATTTTTACTGAAAAAAAAAATAGCCTGTCAGTAATGCTCCATAAGTTTGCAAATCCTAAGATAAGTCCAGGCATCCCTAACCATATGTATAGAAAGTAGATTACAAAATAAAGATTCTCCAAGAGTCATCTATTTCTAGCTTCTATCTGGTCATGAAGTATTGTATATAAGAAAAAATTTCCCAGAGAGTAGATTTAGGAAAAATGAAAGAAAATGCCCTGAAAAATATGGCAGTGATCTGTGTTGTTTCTTCTTTTTCTTTCCAGATAGATCTGTCCACTTCAGTCATCATGTTCACAATGAATGGGCTATGTCGCAGGGGTAGAGTTGACTACACCTGTCATTTATTCATTGGTTGCCATACCCAGTTATCTACCAATAAATCTATCTATATATCATCATCATCTTCTTCAATCTATCTTATCTTTGTTCTCTGGAAAATCCCTAAAATAGACCATTTTTCATTTTCATTACCTGAAAATGTAGGCTAATCTGGGTATCATTCTGTTTGCATTTTAGTTGTTTCTGTAATGAGTGATGTCAATAAGAAAAAAGGAAAGATCTGAGAAATTGGAGATAGGATGGGAGAAGAAAAATTAATTTCCCTTAAGCCTCATTTACTTTATACTATTTGGCAACTTTAAGAATAATACAACATCAACTTCAGACTAAGATGCCAGAGAAGGACAAAAGATTTTTGCTGGTATTACCTTGATACATTATATTTTAGAGGAGATGTACTGTAGGGAGAATTCATTCAGCTTTATTTTTCTAGTCCAGTATACTATAGGGGTTTTCACTTTATGCAATAATGATTGAAATTCAATTTTCCTTCATGTCTTGTGAGCATGTTTTGTTTTACAGTTCTCCTAGTAATGATTAAAACTTTTCTTTTAGAAAATTGAAAAGCTATAACCTAACCCTTTAAATGATAAATATAAAACCCTAGAAGATACATACAGCATTCTATAACATATACCATTGCTTAGAATATTTTTCTACAAATTATATATTAGTTATATATAAAATATAATTAATTAGCTAATGTTGTAAATGTCACATTATCATCCATTGAATTGAATACCCAGGTGGCATAAAAAATGGGTCTTTGTAAATGATCCTTTTATTTATCAAGATTCTAATTACTGGGATGCCTGGGCGGCTCAGTCAGTTAAACATCTGACTCTTCGGTTTTGACTCGGTCATGGTCTCAGGGTCATGGGATTGAGCCCTGGGTCAGGCTCTGGGCTCAGTGCAGAAACTGCTTGTCCCTCTCCCTCTGCTCCTCCTCGTGCTCTTTGTGCTCTCTCACATGCCCTCTTGCTCTCTCTCTATCTCTAAAGTGAATAAATTTAAAAAAATTAAAAAAAAAATTCTAATTACTACTTTGTGCTATTGGTTTTAAAAAATTATTAAAGGAAAAATTGTTTAATTTTACTGTGCTGCACAATTAATTAGCTCCTTAGCTTAAAATCAGAATCTCATGTGAGAAATGAACATTAAATCAAATCTATACCCCATTTTTCACTGCCATTGATAATCCCCCTCCCTCCCACTTTCCAAACATTTCTTGTTCAAAAGCTATCAGAGTAATCTCCATTTCTGTCATGGGAAGCCTATAACTTGAATACAGCGGTACTACTTTGTTGTAATGTGATAGTGATTGTTAGATAAATATTACTCTGTGTAATGGGCATTGGCTATTTTCTAATTAAAAACTGAACCTTAATCACTATTGCTTTAAAACTGCTAGGTTCTTTAAAAATCTGTTCAGGTGACTGAGAACTGAGGGACATGAGATTCTTTTTTTTTTTTTTAAGATTTTTATTTATTTATTTGACAGAAACAGAGAGAGACACAGCGAGAGAGGGAACACAAGCAGGGGGAGTGGGAAAGGGAGAAGCAGGCCTCCCACTGAGCAGGGAGCCCAATGCAGGACTCAATCCCAGGACCCTGGGATCATGACCTGAGCCAAAGGCAGACGCTTAACGACTGAGCCACCCAGGTTCCCAGGACATGAGATTCTTTGAAGAAAAAAGTACCTTGCAGAAATGGCCCTAAAGTAAAAGAGATGGTCATTCTCTTAACTACGTTTATAGGTTAGTTGGAGACATGGCAATGAGCTGGGTGAATTACTTAAATTTTCTAATAGGCTTTATTTGACTCCTAGGCAACAGAGAAATAAGTAAAACCCAACTTTGTAAAGTTATTGTTAAGTGTTAAATAATGTATTTAAAGCTCTGAGGGACAATGCCTGGCATGGAATAAGCACACAAAATGTATGCACAGGTAGGCTGTTATTATTAGGCTATCTTATATATTATATTTATATAATGTTACATCTGATAGATAAATATATTTCTCACATGACATAATATTAGATATTAAATATAAATTAAATATTATATTTTTTAGATATTAACATAATATAAATATAATCTTTTTTAACAATTGTTTTTTCTCTCAAATTCAAGTGATAGCATTTTTGATCCCCAAAACAGTGTCTTTCATTTATTTTGAACTCTAGTCCTGCTAAGTCTACAAAGAGCCAAATAAAGAGCCTAACATAGACCTTGGCATATACTAAATGCTCAATAAATGTTAGCTTTATCAAAATCACCCTCACTGGCTTTGTTTCTTGTAGCTCAAGTTTTGTCAACATAGACTATGTCTTATGTCTGTTCTTGATAAACACACATGCCCTCACACCTTTCTCCAAGGTCTCAAGGAAGAAGGGTAACACTAATTCATTTTCTTTGGCGTCACTATCTTCTTTCTACATTCTCTTCCTCCGCCATAACACTTTCTTCTAATCAATATTATTTCCAGAATCTTCTAAATATATTTTCCCCTCTGACCAATATGCCTAGGAAATCTTTCATAATTCATGGACTGTTTATGCTTAACCATAGTGTTACAAATTTATTAATAAAATGATTATGCATGATAACGATTAGGCCACTTTTGTGCATTTCTTTGCAAATAGTGACAAAAATCTGTCAGTGTGTGTTTCATATGCTTTATAGAATGCCTTCAAAGTCATTTGCTCAGATTTTTTCCTGAACGCTTCCTAATTATTCTTAATTAATTTTAAAGGTATAAACAGAGTGAGATATCGCCTCTGTTTAAAGAAATGCTATTTACCGTAAAAGCAGAGCATGCAATAGCTGGTTGAAAAGAACCTATAATGAAGAATTATAACATCATGAACAGAAAGATTTTCTTTCTTACTAACTTCTTTCGGTTTTTGGAACTAGTTTGCATTTCTTTTGAAAACTGATTGGATGGCAGGGAGGACATAAGCTATATTAAGAATATCTGGATACTGGAATTAGATCCATTTGGATCTGGCCCTGCCTTTCCCTAACTGTATGACCTTGGACTATTTATGTAACTTCCCGGGGCTTCAGTTTTCTCAGATGTAGAATGGGTATGATATAGTTGTATCTACCTTCTAAGATTTTTCTGTTTTTCTTTAATTACGTAATGTTTGTAAAAGACAGCACAATGTCTTGGCGTATAATAACACTTGTTGCAACTCTGGAGTGATTGTGTCAGCTAGGAAAAAGCTTTGCTTATTTCACAGTGTATCAGTAATTTTCCAGGCAACTACTTGGACTGACATTTTCTGTGGCTTTGAATTCACTGGAGCTCACGCATGAGCTTGTTTCCCACATATTTTTGTAGATAATTATCCTAAGAACTATTTACCTAACTTCAAAGTGCTAGCAAAAAAAAAAAAAAAAATCACCGTATTTTTTTTAAAGTAATCTCTATACCCAGTGTGGGGCTCAAACTCACGACTCCAAGATCAAGAGTTGCATGCTGTAATGCCTGAGCCAGCCAGGTGCCCCATTACTGTAATTTTTAAAAGACTTTCCAAACTGAAAGGTAATATTAAATTTAAAGTACAAAGTAGGAAAAAAACTACAAAGTAGAATAATGAAAGGAAAACATTTCCTTTATATTTCACAAAAGTAGAAAAACATCCCTGAGTGGTAAAATGTGTGGGGTGTTTGTGTGTGTGTGTGTGTGTATGTGTGTGTGTGAGAGAGAGAGAGTATGTGTGTCTTTTTTTTTCAAGACATTTACTTGAGATGTAAGACAGATTTGGTTCTATAAAAACAAAATAGGCAGATGTAAAGCATTGGGTAAATAGTGATGAAAATTCACATTGCTGGTTGAGTGGCCACTGACTATCTCAATTAGATTTTTTTTCTGAAATTTTTAAGTCTATGAAATCTTTTTTAAATTAAATATTATAGAAAAGCATAAGCATAAAATTACATAAACTTGGGACTGCTGTGATTTCAGGGAGGGGCGGCAATAAGGATACAAAACTCTCTGTCATCTACTCACACTTTCTGCTTTTTCCCCAACCAAACACATTTGCAAACACAAATATGAAGCTTAACTGACAAGAGACTGAGTTAAGAAAGCAGAATGAGGAACGGCTGGGAGGCTCAGTCAGTTGAGCATCAGCCTTCGGCTTGGGTCATGATCCCAGGGTCCTGGGGTTGAGAGTCCCGCATCGGGCTCCCTGCTCAACCAGAGAGCCTGCTTCTCCCTCTCCCTCTGCTGCTGCTCTCTCTCTCTCTCTCTCTCTCTCTCGGTCAAATTAATAAATAAAATCTTAAAAAAAAAAGAAAGAAAGAAAGCAGAATAATCCCCAATTCTTATGAAAGTCAGAGTAAAAATAAGGAGAGTACAATACTTAGTACTTTGTCCTGAAGTTCTCTTTGAAATATTTTTATCGTGGTCCTTAAGCGTTTCCCAGTTTAGTGCTGTGTGTCTTGGAAAGCTATTTAAAACTTTTCAGTTTTTTAGGAACACACCCATACACAACCAGGAACACAAAGTTTCAGGTTTAAACTCACTCAGATTTGTGTCTTGGATGTCTGAGGTTAAGCTGGGTTACCTGAGTTGAGAATCCTGGCTAATTGGGGAGTGTTTCAGGCCATTATTCTGCCTTAAAGGATGAGGCAGCAGATCTCATATTGCATTCCTAAAACAAACAAACAAATAAACCAAAACAAAACCTACCTCTTCCTCCATACACTGTAAATCTGAGTGAGAATGCATTTTTCTTACTACATTTGGATGTCTCTGCAGTTCCTTGTTTAGTTTTTAATTACTTGGCCAAATTCCCTCTGAGTATTCTGAGTAAGGTTTACTTTGTTCATTTTTAAGGCCTAAACTTATCTTGTCTTAGAATGAATGATAAAATTGGACTCCGTGGTCTCTAATGTCTATTCTAGTACTAACATTTTATGATTCTAAGTTTTTATATTACTTTATCTATTGGGTAACAAAACAATACATATGACTGTAAAGGATACCATATTTTCCCAATGTCTAAATCAGTGTTTTCCTATAAAATGATGTTGCTCATTAATTTTTTGAGGGGATATTATTTATTTATGTAAGTTCTTATAGAACAAACATACAAACATATTACTGCTTTACATGTATGTTGTTGTTAGCTATTCATGAATATTATTCTATGGGATCTGATACTCCTAATAGGGGATTGTCATCCAACACGGAGCAAGGAAGGCAAATCCTTCTGCTCTCCTATATTTATATCTTTATTGCTCAGACACATTTATATTCTAATAAAGAAAATATTTTTCAATCCATATTCTATGGTCTTCTCTTCAGGGTTTGATATACATTTCCTTTTGTATAATCAGTAAAAACCAGATCCATTTCTTGTACCTTACAAATTGGTACTCCTATTATGTTCACTGTCTTAGAGAAATAAAATACTAGTGAATAATAAGGAAAGCATTCAGTGTACATCCTATCTTACAGATGTACAAAGAAATTACAGCTTTGTTTATTTTCTGCAACTAGTGTTATCTTTCTTACATGTCACCCTTCCAATCTCCCACCTAGGTAATAGTAGAAAAAACAAAAACAACATATAAATATTTGTTGCTTTTTAAATTAATTTTAAGTGTTAATTCTTTCTTTTGGCATTTCTTATTTTAAATAGACTTACTTAGGGGCGCCTGGGTGGCTCAGTTGGTTAAATGTCTGCCTTTGGCTCAGGTCATGATCCTGGGGTCCTGGGATTGAGCCCCACAATGGGCTCCCTGCTCAGCGGGGAGTCTACTTCTCCCTCTCTCTCTGCTTCCCCTCCCCCCCCCAGGCTGTCTCACCCTCTCTCAAATAAATAAATAAAATCTTAAAAATTTTTTTAATTTAAAAATAAATAAATAGACTTAAGTAGCTCAGGGTCTTTTAAATACCACTTTGCTTACCACCCCCCTTCCATCTCTCCTATTCCCAAAATGTCAAATGAGTGTATGAGGTATTTATTCTGGTGGCAAGGGAGAGGAGACATCTGTGCTGATTGTGCAGAATTTTGCGCTGTCATCTTTTAAGAGGTGTGTTGTCTGTGATCACCTTGGAGCTGATAGCTGCTAAGATACAACTGGTTCCATCTAGCTTTGGGGTTCTGTGCTACACCCATGGTAGAAGACCATTATGTCTTCCTTAGTCATAGCGGCCTCTTTCATTGAAGCTTCTTCCTTCTGTCCCAGACATTTACAAAGCCACAGATTTTCACACTATCTTCACATCCTCACAGAAAGATCCCCTGCACATCATACACAAGCCTGGAAAACCTTAATCAATATTATACTTATGTTTATCTAACATAGGATTTTTAGCACACCCAACACTAGTACTCCTCCAGAGGCTTTGTAATCCCTTCTAGCTATGTGGGAGAAAGCAGACCTATAGTCCCAAAATATTTTCTCTCCATTTCTAAAATCACCATTTCCAAGTGTGGACCCTAAAGGAGAATCCAAGAGGTAGGCTGTTGGTGGTGAAGAACCTGGTATCTTTCATTCTTGTGACACCTTTATTTCCTCTTTATTTTCGAATGTTATCTATTCCCTTTTTCCAGGATTGTTAAGACTTAGAGCATATATTTAATGGCAGAATGTCTAATTTACATGTAAGGACATATTTATTTGTAGCATCAACCTAAACATACTCATCCTTTCTTTTTATCCTTTCTACTCTAGATACCTGTGAAAGAGCCCTTCCTAAGCAATCTCTCTTTACTCATCAGATACCATATTCTATTTATTCTGTATCACATATATCTCTGGGGTCCACTTGCTCCATCCATTCCATTTGTCATTGCCTTATCACAAGGCTGCATTAGATCTTAACTAGGTTATTGCACTCATGATATTGTCACTAATCTACTTTAATGCATCTGTTTACCAAAAAAATCTATCTAACTTGCTTAACTACCTAGCAGGTACGGAGAGGAAAACTGACACAAATACAGATAAATGCCCAGCTCGTAACATAAATGTAATAGAGAGCAAGGAATGCACACTTTACCTTAAAAGAGTAAGCATTATTCAGCTTCTGCTGCAAAACTGAAAAAAAAATAGTGTTGCTAGATCTTTTGATTTTTCAAGATAAGATTGGTGTTTTGATTTTTGTGAGAAATTCTTCAATGTCTGTTTATAACTAAATCAGAAATTGTTAAAAAACATTTTGTAAGGCATTAAAATATCTGCAGTTAAAATTCAGCCCAAGAGTAACCAGTTATCAAAATCCAACATACAGAAAAAGGAGGCATTATTCTCACAACTCGGATCAACATTCCCTAACATATATATTCAACACTATAGTTAAACTGAATCCTTTCCTATGCTCATACTTATTTGTGTATACGTGCTTTTATATGTGTTGATCTTTTTGTCTATAATGTATTCCTCCTGGCAGAATTCCCTTTAATGTATTAAGATTGAAGTCAATGATTGTCTCCTAGTAGCCATGTTAACCAGTTCTTTATCTGTGCTTCTGAGATAATTTTCTATAAAGTTTTATTATATAACAACATTTATTTGAAGAGTAATCTAATTGTTACTTCACGAGACTATTAATACTTCAAGACAGGTACCAGCTATATTCATTTTTATTTCCCAACTTTCAGAGAACATCCAATAGATAAAAGATACTCATCATGAGAGAGAACAGATTCCCTGTAATGCTTGAAGTGCTACTGTCCTTCACAGCCTTGGAGTAAGCCGCAACCTGTTGTGTTTGTTCATGCTGACCCAGGGTTCTGCCCATTCCCACCCCGACCATGTAGCACCAGTCTATAAGTTCTAGTAATTTTCATAACGCATTTGTATCTCATTTTCTTTTTCTTTTTTTTTTAAGATTTTATTTATTCATGAGAGAGAGAGAGAGAGGCAGAGGGAGAAGCAGGCTCCCAAGGAGCAGGGAGCCCGATGCGGGACTCGATCCCAGGACTCTGGGATCATGACCTGAGCCAAGGGCAGAAGCTTAACCATCTGAGCCACCCAGGCGCCCCACCAGTCTGATTTCTATTACTGCAGATAATTTTACCTGTTATTGTTCTTTATAAGTAGAAATAATATAATATGTATTCTTTGGGTCTAGTCTCTTTCATTCAGTATAATATTTTTGAGATTTACCCCTGTGTTTTATTTATTAATGGTTCATTCCTTTTGATGGCTGTGTAGAATTTCATTATATGAATATACTAAAATTTGCTTATCCATTCTCTTGTTGAAAAGCATTAGAGTTGTTTCCAGGTTGGGGCTCTTAGGAATTAAACTGCTGTAAACATTTTTCTATGAGTCTTTTGTGGACATGTATTTTCATTTCTCTAGAGTAAAAACCTAGGAGTGGAATTGCTAGAATATAAGGTAGGTTCAAGTTTTATTGTATGAGAATGTACCTAACAGTTTTCCAAAGTGATTGGACCATTTGACATTTCTATATATAGTGTATCAGAGTTCAGTTTCTCTACATGCTTACCAGCATCTGATGAGGTCAGTATTTCTAATTTTAGCCACACTAGTTGGGGTGATTTTGTACTTACAATTTTAGTAGTCATTTGCCCAATGATCAATGATATTTATCACCTTCAATATGTATATAGGTCTTTATCAAGTCTTTCAAAAATTATCTGTTTAAATACTTTTTTTTTCCATTTTAAAATGTTGTCTTCTATTTTTATAATATAAAATAATATCTAAAGGTTTTGTATATTTTGGTTATATATTATTTAGAAAAAATGGTCCTCCTCCTGTGTATGTTTCCTTTACTCTTTCATAATGCTACCATACTCATAACACTTCTGACACCAGATAGGTGTCCTACAATTCAACACAATTCTGGTATTATCTACCTGAATATATAGTTTCAGATCCACAGGTTAAGTGCTCAATCCTACAAGACTGACCCACCTCCCAACTTCAGATTCCAATTGCAAGTCCAGGTTGGCACCTGGGCTTCTGACCAAATGACTATAGATTAGAGGTTCCAGTGACCCCCTTCTTGAGTTCCATTAATTTGTTACAGTGGCTCACAGAACGCAGAGAAACATTTTACTTACCAGATTACGGTCCATCACAAAAGGATATAACTTAGGAATAGCCAGATGGAAGAGATGCATGGGGTAAGTCATCAGGAAAGGGTGCAGAGCTCCGATGCTCTCTGAGCCTGTGCCACTTACCCTGAATGTGTTCACTAACCTAGAATCCTTCCAGACATCATCCTCTTGGGTTTTGATGGAAGCTTCATTGCATAGGCATGATTGATTAAATCACTGGCCATTGGTAATTGAACTCAATTCCAGCCCCTTTCCACTCCCAGGAGGTTGGAGGTGGGACTGAAAGTGCCAATATTCTTTCTTTTTTTTTTAAAAGATTTATTTATGTATTTACTTTAGAGAGAGAGCAGGGGGAGGGACAGGGGAAGAGGGAGAATCTCAAACAGACTCCCTGCTGAGTGGGGAGCCAGATGCAGGGCTTGATCCCAGGTCCCTGAGATCATGGCCTGAGCCAAAATCAAGAGTTGTACACTTAACCAACTAAGCCACCCAGGCGCCCCTTAAAGTTCCAATATCCTAATAATTCTATATTTTTTAAGATTTTATTTATTTATTTGAGAGAGAGTGAGAGAGTGAGAGAGGGGACTAGAATGGGGGAGGGTCAGAGGGAGAAGCAGATTCACTGCTGAGTGGGGAACCCGATGCTGGACTCCAGGCTGGGACTTGATCCTGAGACTTGATCCTAGGACTCAATCCTGGGACTCTGGGATCACGACCTGACCAAAGGCAGATGCTTAATCGACTGAACCACCCAGATGCCCCTATATTATGTTTTTGATCACTATAATAAAGAACATTATTTTAAATTTAATTTAAAAATTTTTGTTTGTAGATATAAAATTCATATTATTGTAATTATTGTTGTTGATATTTATGTATTGATCTTATGTGCTGCTGCCAAGTTAAATTAACTTTTTAATTTGGGTAAATTTTCTTTAATTTTTGGAATTTTCGTTTTTTAATTTTTATTTCAAGTTTTTATTTAAATTCTATTAGCGGGCGCCTGGGTGGCTCAGTTGGTTAAGCGACTGCCTTCAGCTCAGGTCATGATCCTGGAGTCCCGGGATCGAGTCCCGCATCGGGCTCCCTGCTCGGCGGGGAGTCTGCTTCTCCTTCTGACCCTCCCCCCCTCTCATGCTCTCTCTATCTCATTCTCTCTCTCAAATAAATAAATAAAATCTTAAAAAAATAAAAATAAAAAAATAAAAAATAAATTCTATTAGCAATAATTGTGCCTCAGATTAAAATATACTGTAATATTGGTTTCAGGAGTAGAATTTAGTGATGCATCACTTACATATAACACGCAGGGCTCATCACAACAAATGTCCTCCTTAATACCCATCACCCATTTAGCCCCTCCCCTCATCCACCTCCCCTCCAGCAACTCTCAGTTTGTTCTCTATAGTTAATAGTCTCTACGAAAAAAAATGCATTTTATTCTTTAAGATTTTATTTATTTGAGAGGGGGGAGGAGCAGAGGGTCAAGCAGACTCCCCGCTGAGCGGGGCTCTGCTCAACCGACTGAGCTACCCAGACGCCCAAAAAAGTACATTTTAAATATGTTTCTTTTTGTTGTTTATTTTGTCATATTTTATTGGCTGGATTCCAGTACAATGTGGAATAGAAGTGGTGATAATATATCTTTGCCTTTTAGGGAGACAGCATTCTATTTTTTAACATCTTAATGTTAGCTTTAGTTTATTTCAGTTTAATTTTTTAATAGATTTTTTTTATCAGATTGAGTATAAATATTTTTCCTGGTTTGCTGATAGTTTCATATTGATTGGTTGGTAAGATCACATGATTTTTGTTTTGTTAATGTGGTAAATTACACTGTTTTTCAATGCTAAAATAAGCTTTCAATCCAGAGATAAACCCCACTTGGTCATGACATAGAACTCTTTATATATTGCCAGATTTTGTTTGCTAATATGTTATTAGGGATTTTGACCTCTTTCTTTATAAGGGATATTGACATGTAATTTGTTCCTTTTGGTGTCCTGGTCAAGTTCATGCTGCTTTCAGGTTTAGCCTTTTCAAATAAGCTGGAAAGTGTTTTTTTCTCCTCTATTATTCAAAGATTTTGTGGTAAATCAGTATTCATTTTTCCATAAATACATAAAAGACAACCAGTGAAGTTATCTGGGCTTCGAATTTTCTTTAAGAAGTCTTCCTTTCTCTTTGATTTGGTTTTTGTTTGTTTGCTTTTCATTTAAAAATTGAATTTCTTTGCTAGAAATATGGCTAGTTCAATTTCTTCCTTTGTTAGTTTTGATAAGTTTGTCTTTAAGGAAATTGCCTATTTCATCTAAGCGGTTTATATTGGCATAAAATTGTTCTTAGGTTCTCTTCTTATCCTTGTCTTGCATATAGTATCTCTAGTAAAATTTCTTCTTTCATTCCTGATATTGGGAATGGTTTTTCTTTATTTCTTGAGTAGTCTTTTTAAAAGTTATGAGTTGTATTCATCTCTTTTAAAGAACTATCTTTTTGCTTTAGTAATTTTCCCATCATTGTTCCCTTTTATATTTCATTGATTTCAGCTTTTATCTTTATTTTCTTTCTTCTAACTTCTCTAGACTTAATTTGCTGCTTTTTCTTACTTCCTTAAGGTAGAGGATTATATCTTTATTTTTAATCATTTTTTTCCTAATATAAGAATTTCATTTATAGCTAAAAATTTTCCTTTGAACACTGCTTCACTACATTCTATAAATTTTTATTTTTGTGTGTAAATTTCTGTTCAGTTTGAAGTGATTTCTATTTTTCCTTGTGGGTTTCTTCTTTGACTTTTGATTTATATAAAAGTATGTGGTTAATTTCCAAATATTTGTGGAATTTTAGGATGCCTTATTGTGATTTATTTATTATTATTTTTTAAATTTAATTAATTAATTTTTTTAGTGAGGTGGGGAGGGGAGAGATGGAAAGAGATGGAGAAGGAGAATCTTAGGCAGACTCTGTAACCAGTGTGGAGCCCGACACAGGGCTTGGTCTCACAACCCTGAGATCATGACCTGAACTGAAATCAAGAATTGGGCACTTAAGTCACTGAGCCACCCAGGTGCCCCTTTATTGTGATTTTTCATTTAATTATGTTGTGCTCAGAAAATATGCTCTGTAACATCTCAATCTTGTAAAATTTATTCAGGTTTATTTAGTTGTCTAGCCTATGGTTTCTATCTTAAAGAATGGTCAATGTGCACTTGAAAAAATGTGTATTCTGTGATTATTTCATGTCATGTTTTATAACTATCAATTAGGTAAAGTTAGTTGCCCAAGTAATATGCCCAAGAACTCAGAGCTATTAAAAATCAGAGTCAGGTTTTGAACCGAAGTGGTTTAAGCTCTGAAGCAAATATGCATGTGTAGGATCCATCTTTGATTTGTCACAAACATAGCAGCAATCTCTTTAACCCTCTAAATCTTCGGAAGTAAGATAGAGACTGATGTAAGAGCTCTGATGTATCCTGTTAACCTGCCAATGCCTTCACTATGTCTGTATAAAGTGATTAAAATGTTAGCCTTTGGTCACTACTACAGGCATACTATCCTTAAATAAAAGAGTAGATAAATAACCAATGTAAATGCCATTTTATTCATTAAAATTCTACACAGCAAAATATCTAGTCATTATCTCAATGAGTAATATACTCCAGTGTCTTCATGTATATCATAAAACATAGCAAAATGGATAATGGATATATTCCCCTTAATAATATTGTTGCAATTTAAATTCCTATTTAATGACATGAATAGGAACACATTTCTGTGCATAAAATAGTAAAATGTCAGATTATAGCTCAACAAAGAGCAGCATTATTATTTAAAGGAAAATTAATGAATCATCCAAAATAGCATATAATAAATTTTTTCACATTTGTTTTCTATTTGAATTATTTCTTCCTACTCAAAGAACAAAACCAGTATATCCTACATCTCTCAGCATTACTTTCCACTAGAATGATTACAAGATATATTTTAACCAATTGCTATTTAGAGATAATTTTTCCTGATTCTGACCATGATAAGACTCTTCCATTACTTTTTAAGATGCTATTAATAAGCTAAAAATGGAGTATAAAAGCAAAAGTTTCCTATTCTTTATTCTTTAGCAACAAAAATCTTACAGGTATATAATATCAAAATCTCCCACAAAACAACTGCCCTAAAATGACAACCGAGTATACACAAGTTGGAGTTACTACATTTCAAAAATAGCTTCAAACAAAATGCTCACAAATCCCAAATACTCTATCCCAAGGCATACTTTATTCTGTTTATGTCTTAAATGGAACATTAAATGCGTATCTGCAAAAGAAATCCATAGCACTCAATCTAAGTAAAGACATTTCTGGGGAAACATTATAAAATCAAGTGAGGCCTATTGCTGTGAAGTCACCCAGAATAAAGTAGCAACTTCCCAAATTTTTTTATGAAGTTTTCTATCTCAAAGACTTACTAATATTATGTGGGAACATTTTACCAGTAGTTTTCTTTCTTCTCTGTGTTCCTCCTTTCTCTAAGAAATGTTCAGAAGGCATTGTAAATTCTGGAGTAAGATAGTTCTCTAAATCACTGATATATTTCAAAATTTGTAAATGCATTGCTACCCATGAAAACACAGGTTGTATAAATGTATATTTGTTTTAATTTTAAGTACTGATCATGAATATTTTCTTAAATCATATATTAAACAATGTATGTGGGTATTAGTAAAAGAATATATGCACTTTTAATTTATTACTTTGAGCATAATTACTTATGATTTGGAAAAAAAAGTGGATTAATAAGTCCTAAAGTACATTTGAGACCTGATGACTATGTGCGTATTTAGTCATAAAAAGTAGTTATGATCTAAGTAATTGTCACCTGTGTGTTGTTTATTTTATATGAATATGTATCTGTCAGATTCAGACATTCAGAAGTTATCTTTAGAGAATTTGGGGGAAGTAACCTTTAACTTTTATTTTAAATAGAGTCACAGTATGTACATTTCAACTAATATTTCTCTGTACTGTTTAATGTTATGAATCCTGATTGCATTTGCTATGCTAAATGAATAGAGAGCAAATGAATAGAGAGAAAAATGGAGAAGGGGGTGCTAGCTTCCCAAAACTAAGAAGAACCAAACTATTAGAAGATTAACAAATATAACCCTGAAACTTCAAGCTTAGTCAATATGTCTATATAACGAAGGAAGTGAGTTTTATGATGATCCTGAAAATGTTAAAGAGACACAACAGTGCATACAGGGCACACTATAACATCTAATTCAATAGACTCCACTTCTTTTCTTCTTTTCTCAGCATTATTGTATATATAATTTATACAGTGCCTTCTTTACCAAGGTGGTAACATATTTTGGAAGCTATTAAGAAAAAAAATATTCTTTATTCCATTTTCTGTATCTTTATTTTCATTGTCTATATACAAATAAGTAGGTTTTTTATAACAAAAGAAAATCACTCCAGTTTTTTATTTATATGAAAAACATAAACCCCAAAACTTTATGGGAAAAATTTGCTTCTATAGTTTTGTAAGGAGACTCCCTAAACAAAAGACCCATTTAAATTATACATTAATAATACACTATATGTTAATTAATTGAATTTAAATTTTAAAAATAAATAAATAGGGACGCCTGGGTGGCTCAGTCGGTTAAGCGTCTGCCTTCAGCTCAGGTCATGATCCCAGGGTCCTGGGATCGAGTCCCGCATTGGGCTCCCTGCTCTGCGGGGAGCCTGCTTCTCCCTCTGCCTCTGCCTCTCTCTCTCTCTCTCTCTATCTCTCATGAATAAATAAATAAATAATCTTTTAAAAAATAAAATAAATAAGTAAATAAATAATAAATAATGCTAGCTTTTATAATTGTCCTAGCATATACCTTTACTGAGATCTTTATTTCTTCATTAGGCTTCAGGTTACTGTCTAATTACCTTTCTTTTCAACCAGTAGGACTCCCTTTAGCATTTCTTACAGGAAGTCTAATGGTGGCAGACTCCCTTAGCTTATGTTTATCTGAGAATGTCTTTTTTTTTTAATCTGATAATGTATTTTCTCCCTCAATTTAGAAGGACAGTTTTCCAGATGTAGGTTCTTGGTTGACAGTTTTATTCCTTTAGCATTCTGCAAATGTCAGGTAACTGCCTCTGGCTTCCAAAGTTTCTGATGAGCAAGCTGCTAATTATCTTTTTGAGGCTCCTATATGCCATGTGTCCATTCTCTTTTGCTGCTTTGAAGAGTCTCTTTTTCTTTGGCTTACAAAATTTTAATTATAATGTGTCTTGGTGTGGGTCTCTTTGAATTCATCTTACTTTCAATTCATTGAGTTTGTTAAATGTTTATATTCATGTCTTTAATCAAACGGGGAAAGTTTTCAGCCACTGATTCGTCAAATATTTTCTCTGTCCCTTCCTCTCTTCTTCTTCTAGTACTCCTACAATGCATACATATATTGACTGGTTTGATGGTGTCCCACATGTCCCCTACTTTGCTCTAAAAACACACATGGGTCTGCCTGCTGTAGAGCTGAAGGGTAGCGGATGGGTGGATTTTACTGTGCTAGAACTGAAATTACCTATAATTTTCATTCCATACCTTCTCTTGGAAGTTGCAAGCCTTGAATATACTCCAGACCTCCAATATAGTTACTACAGGTAGATTCTTTCTTGCAGTTGCTGTATAGGTGGAGATGCAGATTCATTCCCAGTGCTTCTTACTCCATCATTTCCCCAGAATCCTCTCCTTTTAATGATCTAGCCTGGTGTTTGACAAGAAATCTGGGCACCATGGACTAATTAAAATGACATGCAAAATTAAGCATCACAGACTCCAACCAAACAAATCTTAAAATCAAAGTCCTGTGACTATTATTTCAGTAGTTTTAGATGAGATTTATATGTGTTGGACAGCCGGCACTCTTATAGTTTATCCATAGAAAGAATGTTAGAGAAATGGATATATTCTAGAAACAACATGATTTCCTTTGAAACTCCAGCTGGAATTGTTTAAAATTGTACCAAAGAGGATCACTTTGAGTGACCTTGGAGTCTTAACACAGTTTCTGGGTGAAGTAGTTACCAAAGAAACAATGACTGAAGTGGTGCAGGAAGCCAAACAAAAAGAGATTGCTGACTTGATGTAGAAACAAGCCTTTTGAAAGAAAGTGTCAGCTTTATTTTTCTGTCAGATCCAAAGAATATGCAGTAGGTTAATGAAAGAACCAATTAAGAACATCTTTGTTCCCCTTATCTTTCCATTTTCCCTTACTTCCTTGCAGAAATGTCAGAGAGACTATGAGAAGCTAATGAGAGGAGTGACTCAGTGAACAAACTAAATAGACTAAAGAAGCCATCTAGAATTTTCTCGCTTGAAGCAAACTCTAGTTTCATGAGCAAGAGTAGCTACAGTCTTATATAAAGTTGCAATCTTAAATAGTGTGACTGGACCTGAATACTGAATCAGATCCATATTTATGTCTTCAAGATATTATAAACCACTTTGTATTAATCATGAGTGGTCAGAGAAGGGGCATGAGTCTTCACCCAAGGTAAGAGGAAGAACTTGTTCCACTTTATGCATTTTAAAACTAGGGTAGGAGCAAAGAGAGAGAGCAAAAAATTTTCTGATTATAAAGTATGAATCGTGCTCAAAAAATACAAATTTAAATGAGAATGTTTAAAAATAATAAGAATCCATGTTACCGTGTTATATGATTTACAACTGTACAAAATAACTCTTATATACCAATAAAAAACAAGAAAGACATTGGAAAATCAAAAAAATTGAAAAATGGAAAAAAAAGATGGCATTTGTAAACCCTCCCCCACATCAAGCTAATTTATAAGGAATTGTGTAAAATAGTCAAATATTTAAATCTTTTAAATGTTCATTTTTGTTGACTTAACTATATCCCAATTATAAATGTTTACCTATTTTATATTCATTTTCTCTTCAGATCATAAAAACAAAATTTGCTATTTTAAATGGGACAGCCATGTGCTTCTGTATCATTAAATATATGGGACTAAATAATTTGACTCTGAGAATGTTACAAAATAAATTTACATTGGAAATAACATAGTAAATTATATATAAAATTTTCTGATATGCTTATTCTTATGTTTATTACAATGCACATTTTGTAACATAAATTATAATGCTCTCTAGACAGAGTAGCAATAAAAAACATGAAAAGAGAAGAAGCATCATATGGGCATAAAATACTACTGTAAACATGGATATATGTACGGACCTCATATCCCACATTGCTTACCTTAGAAGAACATTATCATATACCATCTTTAATACCTCATGTTATTGTTAGTTAACTCTGTGTAATACTCCATACCCTGACATTACTGGGCACAATGGATTGTTTATATATTTCCAAAGAAGAAACATCAACTATTTGGAGAAAATACGTACAAGTTTGAGAAGGTCCTTGGGCTTGGCAATTGTCAGTTTTCCTGAACTTTGCCTTAAAGTCCATCTACTAGAATCTCATATGCCCTATCAGGATGTGATTATACTATCATGCTGTTAGATAAATGATTTCTATCAGCTTCAGTGAGTTCTTGCCTACTATTCATCTTCTTGATTTCCACCTTCAATGTGTGATATAATCAACAAGCTTAAAATTGGTCAAGGTTACTAAATAAATGGTCTTTGGAGATGAATGCTGGAGTGGACAATCAGATTTTGACAGGGGAAAATAAAGTACCTCAGATTTCTGCCAAGTGAGCACAGTTCAAATAAACTTCTTAGGGTGTTAAGCTGCTGGAAGAATACCATCAACTGAAAACATAATTTTTATCTTAAGCTTGTTATTATTACCTTCAGTTGACACAACTCTTGAAGGATTAGTATGCATCTACATTACATGGAGCATAGCAGTATTAAACTGGAATGGAAAAACCAGCACTATTTCCATATCATTTCTACTACAGCATTCATAATAATGTACCTTCTTATATAATGTGATATCTGTCTTTTTCTCAACAGATTTAGAAAACTTGGTATAGTTCTGCTCTGTTAAGCTAACAAATATGAGGGCTGAATAATTATACCCAGACAAAAGAGATCTTTTATGCCTCTTGCCATATCATTTCTCCATCCACAAAGAAGAGGGGTTACTATGAAATGATCAGTTTGAAGGACATTACAGTGGACTAAGTGTTTGAATCTTAAAGCTTTTAATAAGGCTAGACTGTCAGTACTCATGAGATTAGTCCCCTTCACTCTCGCTTTTTTATGATCAAAATGGTAAAGACTAGCATTACTCATTTAATAGACCAACGTGATTTCTTTCTGAAGAAATATTTTATTCTCACTCTTAGTATCAAGCACAGCATTTCTGCTGTGATCAGAGGTCTAGAGTGTACAGTTTCAACCTACTCTGGTAGCCATCAAGGATACATTTAGCTATTTTAGTTCCTTGATTTCTTTTTCCTGGCTAGTAGTGATAAACCTTTTTATGCCACTGAAGTGTTAATTTCTATTATTTGAATTTGTATATTGGTGGTTGTGGTGGGTGTGGGTGCAAGAAGGAGAACATCCTTACACTAAAGGATATAAAGAATAGATTTGAGGAAAATGTCATGTATTTTAAGAGAACATACTGCTCTTCATAATTCCTTATACTTGGCAAACTATTTGTCATTTTCAAAGTCAGAACAAAAAGCATCATTATAAAAAATTGAAATTCGTTTGTTTGAAAGCTAAAGAGAAAGTTATGTCGGGTGTGAGACTGTGTGAAAATGACTAGAATGCAAATTGATTTGCTTAAGAAAAGAAATGATGTACTAAGGGAGAAAATCATGACTTTTATGAATTTATAATTTTTATATTTTCAAGTTTATGCTTGTTACACATTTGAATTAAATTTATAATAATTTTGAAATATACTTGAGGAGTGTAGTCAAATATTAAAAATTAGGAAAGCTGTGGATATTTTTTAAACAATAGTTTGGTCACCTATACCACTTGCAAAGGTATTTTATCATTCCATATATATAAAGCTTATTTAAACTATTCTATTCAGCTGCAAGTTCTTTTCTGAGCTATAAACTCCTTTACGACAGGATGTATGTCAAGATTGTCTCCATAGCCTTGCTAGCATATTCTTCAAAGCCTTGTATTTAGCAACTCTCTACTGTAATATCTTGCCTGAGTAAATGAATGAAATCTGTCAACTTTCAAAATATCAAAAATGACAAGAAATCCTCTGTCAAACATAAAAATAGCAAAATATAAATAATATAATAATACAACATATATACAACTTCTGATAAATTATAGTTATCTAGCAGTATGTAATTTAAAATAGCTTTAGAAAATTAGGTAGAAAACTATACTTCAGGTCATTTAAATCAAATATAATTTTTAAAAAGCATGAAAATTTCTTAAAGCAAATATTTAAGTTGAAATTATGTGCCTAGGAAATTTATTCTCAATTATCAGAATGACATAGAATTATTTGCAGATCAACCAGGCAATTTATTTTAAATTTGAAGATGGGACAGCATGCAATAGAAAAATAATTCAAAAACAAGGTATGTTTTTAGGCACTCCTATTCAATGCATCATTTTTATGACAAAAATTATAATAGGCTAAGTGTAGTACAAAATCCATCTCTTTTAACAAGGCGAGAAAATAGTATTAAATTATACCATCCTCATTACAATCCTAAATCAGTCACTTCACATTATTTTTTGCTCAGGTTGATATGTGCATTCATAGTCATTGCCAGACTTCCATTACTAACTTCCCCTGTCATTTATCATTAGTGTAGGATAGAAAGCAAAAAAAAAAAAAAAAAAAAAAAATAAATTTATAAGGAATATATAAAAGAAATATAACAAGTAAAATGAAGTGTTCCCGATAATATTCATTGCATATTCTGCTATAAATTGAGGAAGAGTATTATTTCTTTCATTTTCTCCCTTTCTAATATTATTATAACACAGCCCATATGGGAAATATGCTAATGAGATATTATGAAACAATGTATGATCATGCAGCAATTATAAATTAGTAAAGTAGATTAAAATTTAGCCTCTTATCCCAGTGCTCCTCTCAGAATTCATGGAAATTGCAAAAAAAACCCTAGAACTACAGGCTGAAGTGAGGTTATTCTACGGGGATTTGAAGCCTAATCCTGTGCCACTTTCCATTAGTGAGGCCCATTATCCTGAGAGCTATCACCTTTAGTCCATTAAGCTTTCTACCTAGATCAAAACTAATCCTTAGAAGGCTGGGATAGAGACAAATTTTCTAAATATCTGGAAAAGTCATAGGGCTAAGTTTAGCATTACAGGCTCTTGGAAGTGGTCTGTATCATTATCAAGCATGATGGGCCAATTTGTTCCCCAAATGGACTACTGTCTTTCCATATCTTTATCTATCAAATCCATGGAGTTATTCTAATAATTGCGGCAAAACCAGCAAAACTAATTTTAAGGAAAAGAGTAAAGTAAGACAATGGATCACATAGATCCTCTCTTTAGGGTTCATAAAAATACCCATTGGATTTTCAGAGAAATATCAATTATACCATGAAAAAGAGGAGTATTTAGCCAAATTAGGAATAAGATTGCATTGTCATAACTGTATTTGAATTCAGAGTAATTGGCCATTTGCAAGGAGATTGTTAACTGTACTATGTAGAAATCAAACATAAAATTAATAATAAACCTCTGACTTGAGAGGGGCACATAGTCAATGATATTGCAACCAGGATATAATAAGAATGTACAAAGCAATTAGACCAAAGTCCAGTGTGTATTCCAGGCAAGATATTGGTCAATATTCTTACTAACAATTAAGAATATAGAGAAATCATCATCCTCAAGTATGGGTTTCCTTCAAAATGGAAAAAAAAAAAAACCAAAACAACACTCTTGAAAATGAAAGTATTTCCCATTAAAACTGAAACATTTTGATCATGTTATATATCTTGCTTAGTTATCAATATCTCCTATGTGCCTTGCTCTACAGAAAAGGTGATGCTAAAAACTAGAATTTTCCAGAATCTCTTGCTGGACGTTCTAGATGCAAACTAGTTTTTACTAATTTTATGAACTCAACAGATTGATGAGGAAGAAGGAAAGCTGATGACATCTTACTGGTGTTTTGCTCTTTTGTCTAGCAAGAAAAGCCTATGAGGACACAGGTGTCTCCCTATTTTAGTCCACACCTCTATGGATATGTAACACAACTGCAGATTTTGTGGCAGATCCTGGTTTTCTTCTCCCTAGATCAATAGCTTCAGCAATGGCCACATGATTCTCACTAGCCTTTCCAATGATTTTGTTAAATTCCTGGATTAAATGTCTTTCTGTTTAAAATGTCTAGAATAGTTTTGTTTCTTGGAATAAAGCCTAACTGATATAGGCAACGGAATAAAAAGGAAATGGAAAATATAGATTAGTTTGTTTCTTATTCCAAAACAATCATAATTATTCTGCAGAACAAACTAGGTTTACTTGTGGAACTGACAGAGGTACCAGGCATGTAAACACACCGGCAAAGTCTTTTTCAATATCCTGTTCTCATTATTTTGAAAGGTACAACTCAAGCTCTATGCAACCACTATGTAACCATTAAATCTGAAATTTTTTCACTCAGTCATTAAGTGAACAATTTGAACATGTCTTCAAATTAACCTCTCATAAGATCCATTCTTTTAGGATCAGCAAAATAAAAGAAACAGGCCATTAAAAATTGTAGAGAAAGAGTATTAAGCAGGTACCACTGAAAAATGCAACATTTTTTTTAAAAGAAAGGGACCATAGAAAAGTGCAGAGAGTGTTGTTTGTATCACTGAAAAATTCTACATCTAGAAAACAGAGAAAACATTAAATCACTGATTATGGTTGTTAAAGGAAATGCGAAACCAGAAACCACTGAATACATTCCTTATGTGAATCTTCTGGATTAACTTAAGAAAAAAATCAGCAATTTTTGGAGAATGATATGAAAATCAAAGCTATTAAACAACATTATGGAAAGTCTACTCAGCAAAATCAGTCAGACATAAGCTGATTGACAAGATACCATCTCAATATTTTTTAGTAGTTTGAAAATACATACATACATACATACGTACATATGTACATACATACATAAATAAATGCATGCATGCTATATAAGGTGTTATTACCTTATCAAATAAGTGTTCTGTCCAGCAAATGACATACATACTTTCTGCTTACAATCCTTGGCCAGAAGCAGATCAGGGACTTCCTAAGAGACAAGGAGGCCCTAGATACTATTCTTCCAAATGCCAGACTAAGGCACAATCACTAAGAGTTGGAAAACATGCAACTTATAAATGCATCAGGCACTCTACAAGGCACTGAGGGTTTTCTTCTACCTGTTGTACTTTCTCTAGAATTTACTTTAGTATGGGTCTATTACTGATGAATTTTCTGTTTTTGTTTGTCTGAAGGGTAGGGTAGTTTCACTGGAACTAGAATTCTGAGATGATAGCTTATTTTCTTTTGCATTTTTAAAATATCATACTGTGTTTTCTTCTGTTAAGAAGTCAAATTCAATCATATTGTTTCCTTTGAATTTTATTTCCCCAAGTTTATTTTCTCAAACAATTTCAAAGGACATAAAGTATACAGAATGGGTCTTTGAGGTAGAATTAAGCTAGAAATGAAGAGCAAAAAGAATATAGAGAAGATATAATACTTGGAAATTAAGCAATATACTTCTACATAATTCATGGGTCAAAGAACAAATGATGGATATTAAATAATACTTAAAAGTGAATGTTGATGAAAATATTTTATGTTAAAACTTGACTTGGGGCGCCTGGGTGGCTCAGTCATTAAGCGTCTGCCTTCGGCTCAGGTCATGATCCCAGGGTCCTGGGATCGAGCCCCAAGTCCGGCTCTCTGCTCCACGGGAAGCCTGCTTCTCCCTCTCCTACTCCCCCTGCTTGTGTTCCTTCTCTTGCTGTGTCTCTCTCTGTCAAATAAATAAAATCTTTAAAAAAAAAAAAAACTTGACTAATGTAGCTAAATAAAGCTTATGGAAAGACAATCTCTTTAAAGCATATAATAGAAAATATGACAAAATCAATGAGCTAAGCATTCTTCTTACAAATTTAGAAAAATATTTTTCTTTCTGTGTTTTTTTATTTTTTATTTTATTTTTTTTAGAGAGGCAGAGAGAGCACGTGTGCAGAGGGAGGGCCAGAGGGAGAGGGAGAGAGAGAATCTTAAGCAGCCTCCATGCCCAACATGGAGCCCGACATGGGATTGGATCTTACGACCCTGAAAATACGACCTGAACCAAAATCAAGAGTCCGACACATAACTGACTGAACACCCAAGGCACCCCTTTTTTGTTTTTACAAATTTTTTATTTGAGTATAGTTGGCTTACAATGTTACATTAATTTCAGGTGTACGACTTAGTGATTTGACATATTTATACATTATGCTGTGTTCACCCCAAGTACAGCTGTCATCTGTCCCTTTACATGGCTGTTACACTATCATAGACTGTGTTCCTTATGCTGTGCCTTTTATTCCCATGGCTTATTCATTCTATAACTGGCAGCCTGTATCTCTCTCTACCGTTCACCCACTTTGCCTAAGTGTCTACACCTCTGCCCCTGGAACGATAAGTTTGGTTTTTATGGTCTGAAAATAAATAGCAAACTGGGAAAAGTGTGGAAGGAATGAAATTATAGCAAAACGGGAAAAAATGAGGAAAAGAATGACATATAGAAACATACTACAGAGAGTTATTAAACCAAAGTTGGTTTTTGAGACTAATAAAATTGATATATCCATAGGAACACATCAAGAAATGTATAGAGAAGGTATATACAAACTAATGCATAAATGAGACTAGTATTTAAAAAGTTACAATAGAACCTATAGTTATTATAATAGTAATAAAGTAATTCTATAAAAACAATATGGGATAAACTTGAGCAATATAAATGTAATGAACACATTCCTAGATAAACAAGTATAACTAAAACTGGCACAAAAAGAAAGACTGAATACACACACACACACACACACACACACACACCTCTCACAAAGCACACACCTGAAATTCATAATTTCTAAAAAGGAAACTCAAAGCTCAAATGACATGGTGAATGCCACTTGGTGTCATAATATTGTTTGAGATAAAGGGAGCTGAGGAAAAGCGCTCCAAGTCCCAATCACCTCCCACCTTATTTTAGGAGAAAGTTCTAGTTCACGTAAAGATGCTGTCAGACTAAATAGAGAACAGCATGCTAGTCTAGGTGCAGATATAAGCTGGCTATTATATTTATGTGTACATTAGTGGGGAGAAGAAAGAAAATTATATTACTGAATGCACATAGGGTGGCTCACTTAAAATTTCCAATAAATATTCCTTTCAAGGACCTAATAAACTGCATCTTTGGAACTGTGAGGAGATTTGGGTTATATAAAACTTGAAATTTAATAAAGATATAAAACAAGAAATCATCTTAATATCTTATTAGAAAATGAGCCACTTATAGGTAAATATACAGAAAGATTAAAAGTAAATTACGGTTTTATTTTAATCAAATTTATAGAAAAGGAAAATAAAAGGATTATAAACGGCCAACTCTATATTATATTTTTCTTCTCCTTCTCCTCCTTCTTTAGTTTCTATTTCCTTTCCATGATTTTAGATTGATGGCCTTATTTATTTAGTGCTTTCTCTGTAAACAAAATAACATAAATTGCATTTAGGAATATCTTAATATTGAGATACGTGAGTTTTAGAAGTTGTTACGTAGTGTTTGCACTGACATTATTTGTTCTTATTTTCCTTTTAATTTAGTTTTGAAAATTCAAAAAAAGTAATCATGTTATTTAAGTTTAAAATGAATATCCAATTATTCAATATATACTTAATGAGAGTTTATATCTAGTATTGTGCTAAGTCAAAATAAGAAATTAACATAGTCCTTGGGGTACCTGGGTGGCTCACTCGGTTAAGCATCTGCTTTGGCTTAGGTCATGATCCTGGGGTCCTGGGATCGAGCCCCGCATCGGGCTCCCTACTTGGCAGGTAGTTTGTTTCTCCTTCTCCCTCTGCCCCTCCTAGCCACTTGTGCCCTCTTTCTCTCTCTCAAATAAATAAATAAAAAATCTTTAAAAAAAAAGAAATTAGTATGTTCCTCAACATCAAAGAGCTTATAGAATATAAGGGGTAACAATAAAATTATAAATAACAAATAACAGTATAAAAATATTTAAAAACTATTTAAAATTCAAATTTTATGGAAAGGTTTTTACTCTTTATTATTCATTAACCATATTTCATAGGTAAAATTGAATAAATTAAAAATTGAAATGAGTAGGGTACATTCAATGTATATAATTGATACCACAATTTAAGGAATAATACATTCAAGATTTTATGATTTATCTAGAAAAAATATAAAATCTTCAAAAAGAAAATGTCAAGAAATCAAAAATTTTAATTTTTTCAAGATACAGTATTTAATCTCAATGGCAAAATAAGAAATTAATAAAAAAATAAAGAGTACTATATTATGTAACATCTTACTCAAAGGAGGAATTACAAACACAAAAACAGAAATTTAGAAGAAAATAATGTAAATGTAAATGTGACATGGCAATGTATGAGACTCAAAATGAGAATTCATGAACAAATTCACTTACAAATGATTTTTTTTTATTCTTATGTTAATCCCCATACATTACATCATTAGTTTTAGATGAAGTGTTCCATGATTCATTGTTTGTGCATAACACCCAGTGCTCCATGCAGAACGCGCCCTCCTCAATACCCACCACCAGGCTAACCCATCCTCCCACCCCCCTCCCCTCTAGAACCCTGTTTGTTTTTCAGAGTCCATCATCTCTCATGGTTCGTCTACCCCTCCGATTTCCCCCGCTTCATTCTTCCCCTCCCGCTACCTTCTTCTTCTTTTTTTTTTTTCTTAACATATATTGCATTATTTGTTTCAGAGGTACAGATCTGAGATTCAAGTGTCTTGCACAATTCACAGCGCTTACCAGAGCACATACCCTCCCCAGTGTCTATCACCCAGTCACCCCATCCTTCCCACCCCACCCCCCACTCCAGCAACCCTCAGTTTGTTTCCTGTGATTAAGAATTCCTCATATCAGTGAGATCATATGATACATGTCTTTCTCTGTTTGACTTATTTCACTCAACGTAATACCCTCCAGTTCCATCCACGTCGTTGCAAATGGCAAGATCTCATTCCTTTTGATGGCTGCATAATATTCCATTATATATATACCACATCTTCTTTATCCATTCATCTGTTGATGGACATCTTGGCTCTTTCCACAGTTTGGCTATTGTGGACATTGCTGCTATAAACATCGGGGTGCACGTACCCCTTCGGATCCCTACTTTTGTATCTTTGGGGTAAATACCCAGTAGTGCAATTGCTGGATCATATGGTAGCTCTATTTTCAACTTTTTGAGGAACCTCCATACAGTTTTCCAGAGTGGCTGCACCAGCTTGCATTCCCACCAACAGTGTAGGAGGGTTCCCCTTTCTCCGCATCCCCGCCAACATCTGTCATTTCCTGACTTCTAATTTTAGCCATTCTGACTGGTGTGAGGTGGTATCTCATTGAGGTTTTGATTTGGATTTCCCTGATGCCGAGCGATATTGAGCAATTTTTCATGTGTCTGTTGGCCATTTGGATGTCTTCTTTGGAAAAATGTCTGTTCATGTCTTCTGCCCATTTCTTGATTGGATTCTTTGTTCTTTGGGTGTTGAGTTTGATGAGTTCTTTATAGATTTTGGATACTAGCCCTTTATCTGATATGTCATTTGCAAATATCTTGTCCCATTCTGTCGGTTGTCTTTTGGTTTTGCTGACTGTTTCCTTTGCTTTGCAAAAGCTTTTTATCTTGATGAAGTCCCAATAGTTCATTTTTGCCCTTGCTTCCCTTGCCTTTGGTGATGTTTCTAGGAAGAAGTTGCTTCGGCTGAGGTCAAAGAGGTTGCTGCCTGTGTTCTCCTTTAGGATTTTGATGGACTCCTGTCTCACATTGAGGTCTTTCAACCATTTGGAGTCTATTTTTGTGTGTGGTGTAAGGAAATAGTCCAGTTTCATTCTTCTGCATGTGGCTATCCAATTTTCCCAACACCATTTGTTGAAGAGACTGTCTTTGTTCCATTGGACATTCTTTCCTGCTTTGTCAAAGATGAGTTGACCATAGAGTTGAGGGTCCATTTCTGGGCTCTCTATTCTGTTCCACTGATCTATGTGTCTGTTTTTGTGCCAGTACCATGCTGTCTTGATGATGACAGCTTTGTAATAGAGCTGGAAGTCCGGAATTGTGATGCCGCCGGCTTTGCTTTTCTTTTTCAACATTCCTCTGGCTATGCGGGGTCTTTTCTGGTTCCATACAAATTTTAGGATTATTTGTTCCATTTCTTTGAAAAAAGTGGATGGTATTTTGATGGGGATTGCATTGAATGTGTAGATTGCTCTAGGTAGCATTGACATCTTCACAATATTGGTTCTTCCAATCCATGAGCATGGAACGTTTTTCCATTTCTTTGTGTCTTCCTCAATTTCTTTCATGAGTGTTTTATAGTTTTCTGAGTACAGATCCTTTGTCTCTTTGGTTAGATTTATTCCTAGGTATCTTCTGGTTTTGGGTGCAATTGTAAATGGGATCGACTCCTTAATTTCTCTTTCTTCTGTCTTGTTGTTGGTGTATAGGAATGCCACTGACTTCTGTGCATTGATTTTATATCCTGCCACTTGACTGAATTCCTGTATGAGTTCTAGCAGTTTTGGGGTGGAGTCTTTTGGGTTTTCCACATAAAGTATCATATCATCTGCAAAGAGTGAGAGTTTGACTTCTTCCTTGCCAATTTGGATGCCTTTTATTTCTTTTTGTTATCTGATTGCTGTGGCTAGGACTTCCAATACTATGTTGAATAGCAGTGGTGATAGTGGACATCCCTGCCGCGTTCCTGACCTTAGGGGGAAAGCTCTCAGTTTTTCCCCATTGAGAATGATATTCGCTGTAGGTTTTTCATAGATGGCTTTTATGATATTGAGGTATGTACCCTCGATCCCTATACTCTGAAGAGTTTTGATCAAGAAAGGATGCTGTACTTTGTCAAATGCTTTTTCTGCATCTATTGAGAGGGTCATATGATTCTTGTTCTTTCTTTTGTTAATGTATTGTATCACATTGTTTGATTTGCGGATGTTGAACCAACCTTGCACCCCAGGGATAAATCCCACTTGGTCATGGTGAATAATCCTTTTAATGTACTTTTGGATCCTATTGGCTAGTATTTTGGTGAGAATTTTTGCATCCATGTTCATCAGGGATATTGGTCTGTAATTCTCCTTTTTGATGGGGTCTTTGTCTGGTTTTGGGATCAAGGTAATGCTGGCCTCATAAAATGAGTTTGGAAGTTTTCCTTCCATTTCTATTTTTTGGAACAGTTTCAGAAGAATAGGTATTAATTCTTCTTTAAATGTTTGGTAGAATTCCCCTGGGAAGCCATCTGGCCCTGGGCTTTTGTTTTTTGGGAGATTTTTGATGACTGCTTCAATCTCCTTAGTGGTTATAGGTCTGTTCAGGTTTTCTATTTCTTCCTGGTTCAGTTTTGGTAGTTGGTACATCTCTAGGAATGCATCCATTTCTTCCAGGTTATTTAATTTGCTGGCATAGAGTTGCTCATAATATGTTCTTATAATTGTTTGTATTTCTTTGGTGTTGGTTGTGATCTCTCCTCTTTCATTCATGATTTTGTTGATGTGGGTCATTTCTCTTCTCTTTTTGATAAGTCTGGCCAGGGGTTTATCAATCTTGTTAATTCTTTCAAAGAACCAGCTCCTAGTTTCGTTGATCTGTTCTACTGTTCTTTTAGTTTCTATTTCATTGATTTCTGCTCTGATCTTTATTATTTCTCTTCTCCTACTGGGTTTAGGCTTTATTTGCTGTTCTTTCTCCAGCTCCTTTAGGTGGAGGATTACGTTGTATACTTGAGACCTTTCTTGCTTCTTGAGAAAGGCTTGTATTGCTATATACTTTCCTCTTAGGACTGCCTTTGCTGCATCCCAAAGATTTTGAATAGTTGTGTTTTCATTTTCATTGGTTTCCTTGTATTTTTTTAATTCTTCTTTAATTTCCTGGTTGACCCATTCGTTCTTCAGTAGGATGCTCTTTAGCCTCCATGTATTTGAGTTCTTTCTGACTTTTGTCTTGTGATTGAGCTCTAGTTTCAAAGCACTGTGGTCTGAAAATAGGCAGGGAATGATTCCAATCTTTTGGTACCAGTTAAGACCTGATTTATGACCTAGGATGTGATTTATTCTGGAGAATGTTCCATGGGCACTAGAGAAGAATGTGTATTCCATTGCTTTGGGGTGGAATGTTCTGAATATGTCTGTAAAGTCCATTTGGTCCAGTGTGTCATTTAAAGTCTTTATTTCCTTGTTGATCTTTTGCTTAGATGATCTGTCCATTTCAGTGAGGGGGGTGTTAAAGTCCCCCACTATTATTGTATTGTTGTCGATGTGTTTCTTTGCTTTTGTTATTAATTGCCTTATATAATTGGCTGCTCCCATGTTAGGGGCATAGATAGTTACAATTGTTAGATCTTCTTGTTGGATAGACCCTTTAAGTATGATATAGTGTCCTTCCTCATCTCTTATTACAGTCTTTGGTTTAAAATCTAATTTGTCTGATATAAGGATTGCCACCCCAGCTTTCTTTTGGTGTCCATTAGCATGGTAAATGGTTTTCCACCCCCTCACTTTCAATCTGGGGCTGTCTTCGGGTCAAAAATGAGTCTCTTGCAGACAGCATATCGATGGGTCTTGTTTTTTAACCAGTCTGATAGCCTGTGTCTTTTGATTGGGGCATTGAGCCCATTTACATTCAGGGTAACTATTGAAAGATAGGAATTTAGTGCCATTGTATTGTCTGTTAAGGTGACTGTTACCGTATATTGTCTGTGTTCCTTTCTGGTCTATGTTGCTTTTAGGCTCTCTCTTTGCTTAGAGGACCCCTTTCAAGATTTCCTGTAGGGCTGGTTTTGTGTTTGCAAATTCCTTTAGTTTTTGTTTGTCCTGGAAGCTCTTTATCTCTCCTTCAATTTTCAATGACAGCCTAGCTGGATAGAGTATTCTTGGCTGCATATTTTTCTCATTTAGTGCTCTGAATATATCCTGCCAGTCCTTTCTGGCCTGCCAGGTCTCTGTGGATAGGTCTGTTGCCAATCTAATGTTTCTACCTTGTAGGTTACATATCTCTTCTCCCGAGCTGCTTTCAGGATTTTCTCTTTGTCTATGAGACTCGTAAGTTTTACTATTAGATGTCGGGGTGTTGACCTATTTTTATTGATTTTGAGAGGGGTTCTCTGTGCTTCCTGGACCTTCATGCCTGTTTCCTTCCCCAAATTAGGGAAGTTCTCTGCTATAATTTGCTCCATTATACCTTCTGCCCCTCTCTCTCTTTCTTCTTCTTCTGGGATCCCAGTTATTCTAATGTTGTTTCATCTTATGGTATCGCTTATCTCTCGAATTCTGCCCTCGTGATCCAGTAGTTGTTTATCTCTCTTTTTCTCAGCTTCTTTATTTTCCATCATTTCATCTTCTATATTACTGATTCTCTCTTCTGCCTCATTTATTCTAGCAATTAGCGCCCCCATTTTTGATTGCACCTCATTAATAGCCTTTTTGATTTCTACTTGGTTGGATTTTAGTTCTTTTACTTCTCCAGAAAGGGTTTCTCTAATAACTTCCATATTTTTTTCAAGCCCAGCCAGTATCTTTAAAGTGATGATTCTGAACTCTAGATCTGACATTGTACTAATGTCCGTATTGAGTAGGTCCCTGGCAGTCGGTACTACCTCTTGTTCTTTTTGTTGAGGTGATTTTTTCCTTCTTGTCATTTTGTGCAGAGGAGAATAGATTAATGAGAGAACAAAATGCTAGCAGAGTAACAATGTCCCCAGAAAATATACTCTAAACAAATCAGAAAAAACCTGAAGCAGTGGGAAAAGGAAGGGAAAGAGAGAAAAAAGAAAAAGAAAAAAAAGAAAAAGATAAAGATAAAAACAAAAACAAAAACAAACAAAACAAAACAACAACAACAAAAAAACCAGAATGTGATCAAATATGATCAGTGCCACACACTAGATTTGGGGTGTATTTTGGTCTTTTAGAAGAAAGTGCCTCCCAAAATTTTAAAGAAAGAAAAACTTATATATGTACAAAAATAAGGGTTGATATGATGAAGGGATGGAATATGACTGTAAAGATGGAAATTATAAAAAATTTTATAAAAGGAATTGATAAGAAGTTGTTTGAAAAAAGAAAGAAGAGGATTTAAAAAAAGAAAAAAAAAAGGGAGAGGATGTGATCAGGCAGGGGAATAGAAAACACCATATACTAGGGATTTAGGGTATATTTTGATCTGTTAGAAGAAACTATCTCAAAATTTTAAAGAGAGAACAACTTATATATATAAACCAAAAATACGGGTAACTACTATGAAGGGATAGAATATGACTCTAAAAATGAAAAATAAAAATGTTTTTTTTTTTTAAAGGGATTGATAAGATGTTGGTTGAAAAAGGGAAAAAGAAAAATTCAAAAAGGAAAAAAAGAGAAAAAGACAGTTAAAAAAAAATTAAGTTTGAAAGACTACAGAATCATGGTAAAAAAGCCATGAATTCTATGTGCAGTAGTCCCCTAGCGCTGGAGTTCTGCCGTTCTCTTTGATGGGTAAACTTGGTCTTGGCTGGCTGTTCTCGCTGATCTTCTGGGGAGGGTCCTGTTGCTGTGGTTTCCAAATGTCTTTGCCGGAGGCAGAGTTGCCCCGCCCTTGCCCCCTCCCGGCTAAGTAATCTGCTCAGGTTTGCTCTCCGGGGCTTTTGTTCCCTGCGAGCTTTCCGTACAGCTTTGGAGGCGGAGAGTGAAAATGGCGGCCTCCCAATCTCCGCCCCGGAGGAGCCGAGAACTCGGGGCCCCGCCTCTCAGTGAGCCCCCAGAGAAAAGCCGTCAGTCACTCCCGTCTCCCCGGTCTCCAACCGCACTCTGTGCTCACCCGGCCTGTGACCGCGCGCTTCTATCTCTGGCACCCGACTCCGGGTGGAGTCTCCAAACCCAGCAGATCCCTGCGGTGCACTCCCGCGCGGCTCCTCCCGGGGGAGGAAGGTGAGTCTCCCCGGATCTGCCGCTTGTTGGGTCCCTGCTGGAGGAGCAGTGGCCCGACTGTGCCGCGGATCACGGTTTATGGCCACCCCGAGCTGAGAGCCCGCGCCTCGGCTCCGCCTCTGCAGCGGCTTCCCTGCTCCGATACCTGGGAGCTCTGCCACACTCAGGCACCCCCGGTCTTTCTGTGACCTGTGGGTCCTGAGACCACACTGTCCCAGAGGGTTCCACCCCCCGCTTAGCCACCAGAGTGACGTCCCTCGGCGGAGCAGACTTTTAAAAGTTCCGATTTTGTGCTCCGCGGCTCTATCACTTGCCAGAAGCGGCCGCCGGAGGCCCCTCCTCCGCCGTCTATCCTCCCGAATATCGCCTCGGATTCACTTCTCCGCACATCCTACCTTCCAGAAAGTGGTCGCTTTTCTGATGAGAGAGTTGTTGCTCTTCTTTTCTTCGATCTCCTGTTGAGTTTGTAGGTGTTCAGAATGGTTTGATCCTTATCCAGCTGAATTCCTGAGACCAGACGAAATCCAGGTCTCCTACTCCTCCGCCATCTTGCCTACAAATGATTTTTAAAAAGAAGCATTAAATAAACATAGTGAGCTATTCTAATTTTGCAAGTAGGATTGAAAATAACCCAAAGAAAAATATGAATGTGATGAAGATAAAATTAGAAATATACACATACAGTAAGGTAAATTATAATAAAACATCTAAATTCTTGTTTTTATGAAAATCATCAAAATATATAAAGACTTTGTGACTTTATTCTAGAGAATGACAAGAAGCACAAACAACAATATTTTAATAAAATAGAATTAGGAAAATATAATGATGAAGTCTGGGTAGTCTACACTTGATAAAGTTGATAGTGTCAATGTAATATATTCTTTCCTATATAAAATATAATTTGTTTTATAATTAAAATTGATAGTGCCCTAAATTTCCAATAATAGCACTCCAGAATAATTATTTAGCCATTAAAAATAAAAAAACAAAAATGTGCAAATTAGATACTAATTCTTATAATTTTACAGTAAACTTTGGTTAATGTTACGTTCCTTTTGAAAATCAATAAAATATTTAAAAATAATTAAGTTTTTTACATTTTTAAATTTAATTGATTTTCAAAAATAAGTTTTAGATGTGGTATATATATATATATATACATATATATATATAATGGAATATTATGTGGCCATCAAAAAATGAAATCTTGCCATTTGCAATGACATGGATGGAACTAGAGGGTATTATGCCAAGCGAAATAAGTCAGTCAGAGAAAGACAATAATCATATGATCTCACTGATATGAGGAATTTGAGAAACAAGACAGAGGATCATAGGGGAAGGGAGGGGAAAAGTGAAACAGGATGAAACCAGAGAGGGAGACAAATCATAAGAGACTCTTAATCTCAGGAAACAAACTGAGGGTTGCTGGAGTGGTGGGGGGTGGGAGGGATGGGGTGGCTGGGTGATAGACATTGGGGAGGGTATGTGCTATGGTGAGCACTGTGAATTGTGTAAGACTGATGAATCACAGACCTGTACCTCTGAAACAAATAATACATTGTATGTTTTTTGGGTTTTTTTATTATGTTATGTTAATCACCATACATTACATCATTAGTTTTTGATGTAGTGTTCCATGATTCATTGTTTGCATATAACACCCACTGCCCCATTCAGAACGTGCCCTCTTTAAAACCCATCACCAGGCTAACCCATCTCCCCACCCCCCTCCCCTCTAGAACCCTCTGTTTCTCAGAGTCCATAGTCTCTCATGGTTCGTCAATAAAAAATTAAGTTTTAAGTAACTCACCTACCTATTCAGAATCAGTGCATATCTAAACATTGTGTACAGTCCATACATAACTGCTTCGTTCAGAAAAGTTGCTTATCGTCTCTTGTCATTAGTAAGTATAATGCCTTCTCTGTATTAAAATCATGATTACTAGGATATTAATGGCAATATTAATTATAATTATGGAACACTTACAATATGTCAGCAGTACTAAAGTTATATGGAGTAGATATTATTATTATCATTTTTAATATTTAACTCTGAACTCTGAAATTGTTACTATTAATTTCCACGTTTTATAAAGAAGAAAACTGTCCCAAGGAAGATAGTTAACACACACCCAAGATTATAATGTTCTTAAGCACCAGAGATATTGCTCAAAACCTGATTTGTCTGCCTTCGAGTCCTGTGATCTTAACCACCATAGCATGTTGGTTTGCCCACCGGCTTTTTATTGCTTTCCTCAGTTTTCATGGCAAGTATGTATGATGCTGTACTAAATAGCAGCTTATTTCTAAATAGAAAAAATTGAAGCAAACTCTTTATCCAAATCAATTGACAGAACTTGAGAGAAAAAGATAAATTGATAAGATGAACTACATATATATGAAGCCATTCCAGATCAAAACCCATGATTTTCTAGTATCAGAGGAGGACCATACTTAAGTGAAACTTGCTTTTTCCCCACATAGTGACCTTACAACTAGCCTCAATGATTCTGGTCTGGTCTCTTGGTATTAATATCCTTCTTTTCTTTCTGTCTCTTTTTTTTTTCTTTCTCTTCATACACACACACACACACACACACATATATTTATTTATATATATATATATATATATATATAAATTAAATGCACACACACACACACATATATATATTTATTCTTTTTTATCTACTGGATTATGTAATGATCTTTGGATATGACCAAATATACTGAATAAATTCTGAACATTGGAAGAATCTGTTGCCCACAGGATGGAGCTATACACCCTTATGAATTAGGTAGCCCCGTAAAGGGATCTCATATTTTTTGAGTGCTAACAACATGATACTGTCTGGTAATGTAGGTATGAGGCAGGGTTTTAGCATCTTTTTATAAATGAAGGCATTGAGTTTTACAAAATTAGGAGACTTGACTAGGGCCACAGCCAGTTAATAATAGAATTAATGTTTAAATTCTGGACTAATCCAAGTATTTTTTCTACTATAATCTTATACATAAAAGGAATGTGCATATGGGAGTCAAAAACCTTTGTAGGTGAAAATAAAGAAACTTTCTCTCAAAGGCTCTAATATTATTTAACATTGTTGAGAGAAACAGAACTCCCCAAGTGTGTGCAGAATGTCATTGGTGACATTCATGAGCTCAGGCTGCCTCACTGCATCAGCAGGTCTTTTCCAACAGTCCAAATCACCTTCCATTATAAGTTTTGCCCCAGCATTGATAGGACACTGCTGTCTTAAATGCACCAAGAGAATCACCATGCATACTCTCCGTACTTCCTATGCTTTACACAAGTGAAAGAACAGCTTTGCAGAGTACTGCCAATTATTTATGTATTGGTCTCTTCTTACACTTCCTACTTTTTGACTAGGGGAAAAACAACTGGCTTTGTAAACATCAAACTCACATTAGAGTTCTGTATTTCCTTCCAGTTACTGTTTATTTTCCTAAAATTCTGGTGATTCATATCCCTATTATGCACTGTTTACTGACGTCTCTCTTGTCATTCTAATTTATTCTTTAACCGCCACCCACTGTTACCATTTCGTTCACCTCGTCCAGGTGCTAAGGATGTTTCCCCATTTTGCTTTATTGGGCAGAGAATGAAATCACAAACTTAAAGACGTGTTTCAATTCACGGCTTCTTCTTTCATGCGAGAGAGGAACTTGTGCATGTCTGAACTATGGGAAGATCTTATTTGTATTCCTCTTGTACTGAGCAGTTCGTGCAGGGTCCTGAACAATCAATTGTATATCTCAGCAGTGAGACTAGCAATGCTCCTCCCATAGCTGACGTTTGGTTGATTATCTTACAGAATGTCCTTGTATCACTTCCTTTTCTTGTTGATGAAATATTTGACGAATTGTGTCCCTGTTCTGTTTCTTTCATTCTTCTTTCTCATTATTATTTAGATGAGGAACATGACATAAGCTAAATTTTTTATATAATTTTTTCCCTCTTTATATCAATGGTAAACTATGTTTCCCTTTGTGTGTGATTTTCTTAACATATTTGGATTCAGTCTAAACTTGTGATGATTGTTTAATGTGATATGGAAGAAAACATATATCTAGATAATTTAAAGTAAGCACTTAAGCTACTAATACTTTGGGTAACTCCCTCATGGGATCGTTTATTTCCTCCTTCAGTTAGAGCAGGAAAGATTGTTAAATCCGTAACACAGTGCAATTATCTTTCTGTGGCTTCCTTTAAAATCTGCTTATAGTTATATGTTAATGTATCTTATTTAGATTGGAAAGCTTTTTTACTTCCCTTGGTAATTCCAAGGACAATATTATTCATGCAAACAAACATGTCACTTCACATTTAAACTGATAAAAATACTTAGGAATTTACTATAAAAATCCTTTAATTTTAATGAGATGAATGAAGTTAATATTCTAAATATTAACTTGAATCTTAAATATTAAATGATACTTAACAAATATTAAATTATAGAAGATTATACTATTTCATAAAATTACATTTAATCTTTTAGAACATATTCTTTAATTATACAAGAGTATTTCAAAATGCTAAGTATCTATCTATCTATATATATGATCAGTTCAAATAATGCAAAGGAAAACACAGGGAGAATGCCATTCATGGAGTCATTTAATACAATTTATTGGGTAGTTATATTGTGCCAGATATTTATCTAAATTGTAGGAATGAAATATTCCCTTGAGAAGGTGACAGTTTAACAGTGAAATATGTAAACAAGTAAACATTTTTGATTATTTTATTTCATTTTATTTATTTTTTTGTAGGGTATTTTTTTAAATTTTATTATGTTATGTTAATCACCATATATTACATTATTAGTTTTTGATGTAGTGTTCCATGATTGTTTGTGTATAACACCCAGTGCTCCATTATTTTATTATTTTTTTAAGATTTTATTTATTTATTTGAGAGAGAGTGATTGAGAGAACATGAGTGGGGTGGGGGCAGAGGGAGAGGGAGAAACAGACTCCCTGCCTAGCAGGGAGACTGATATGGCACTCGATCCTGGGAGTCCAGGATCATGACCTGAGCTGAAGGCAGACGCTTAACTAACTGAGCCACCCAGGCGCCCCTTTTTTTGTTATTATAGTAAATGATTATAGATATTTTCTTTTTTTTAAGATTTCATTTATTAGAGAGAGAGAGAGAGCACAAGCAGTAGGAGGACAAGTAGGAGGAGAGAGAGAAGCAGACTCCCTGCTGAGCGGAGAGACTGATGTGGGGCTCGATCCCAGGACCTGAGCCGAAATCATGACCTGAGCCGAAATCAGGTGCTTAACCAACTGAGCCACCCAGGTGCCCCTGATTGTAAATATTTTCAAAGTACACAGATATAAGCAAATAATTCCATCTAAAAGAGTCATGGAAACTTGCCCAGGGTTAATAACTGAGTTATGCTATGGGGAATGTAGAGTGACATTTATCAGGGGACCAGAATCAATGACATTAAAACACATAGTATGCCTTGGGAATAGCAAGAAATTTCTTTTAGCTTCCTAGGGCTGTCTTAACAAAGTGACACTAACTAAATGGCTTACAACACTCTGTTTCTGTGTTCAAATTTCTTTTTCCTTTTATGGACATCAGTCATTGGATTTAGGGCCCACCCTAATCTAGTATGACTTCGTCTTAATTTGATTACATTTGCAAAGAATGTCACATTTGTCACATTCATAGGGACTGGGGTTAGGACTTGAACATATGTTCTGGAGGGGAGACACAATTTAACCCATAACAGAGTCCTACCAAGGATTCTTTGGAAAAAAATTGAAAGCAGCTAATAAGACATGCTAAGGAGTTTGGATTTGAGCCATTGGGGAAATACAAAAAGTTTTAATCAAGGTATCTACTAAGGTGCTAATTTTTGTTTCAGAAACGTACATATTGGTCCTATAGAAGATAAATTGGAGGGTGAGAATGCATAGACTTGAGCTAAGAAAGGACTACCAAAGACTGGCAAAAGGAGAAAATAAAATTGAAAAGATGGGCTTTGATTACTGTTATGAATTTGTCAAACTAACACTCACTAAGTGGAGAACATGGTGCTAGATATTTAACAAAAGACCACAAGAGGAATTAAAATAGAGTTTATTACTCACAGGTCCTGGAAGAAGTACCCTGCATGCTTCAAGGGGCCAGGTGTGCGGTCAAGGCCAAATACAGGCAGAGAGAGAGAGAGGCAGGACCTGGTGCATGTGATTTTATGAAGATCCATGGTTGGAGTATTTTGAGGTTCCCAGGCTAAAGCCAGATTAGTCAATTCAAACCAAAAGAAGTGTGGTTTTCATAAGATCCATGGGGTCTTATCCAAGGGGAACATAAGCAGAAGGCCTTGGAAGGCAGGGGAGACTGTTGATCACAAGGGCTATTGAGGAAGTCCTATCAGGAGCTTGCACTTGCTTGTGATTCTGTGGGGTGTTATCCAGGGGATATGCTTGCATGAAGGGCTAGTATCCGTTAAAGGTCCTTTTAAGCCACTTGGCCAAACAAAATGGCTGCTGAGGCAGCATTATCATGAAGTAGCTTAGCTAAACTCTCAACGGTGGAAATGAGTGTGGGTTATGTGGAGGGAGAAGATGGAGGAAGTAAACTTGATGCAAAAGTTTGTAGTTTGCATGATTATGTGGAAGGCAATGTGCATACATCTTAGGATAATCTAGGAAGAGTTGGGTCAGGGGCTATGGAAGGAGGAAATTAGTCTGATTTTAGTTTTTTAGCAGGAAACCTTGAGGTTTGGGGTAATGAAAAAAGTTCCATGGGCAGTTGGAAATACCAACCTGGAGTTCAAGAAAGGGTTAGATGCTGAAATAACATCATCAGATGTAAATGATGATTGAATCCCTGGGGATTCAGTGGTATTGCTCAGTTTTCCTGGGGTGGTAGTAGAGAGAAGTAAAGACAAAAGTCTTGGGAAAAAGTTAACACTATATCAAGTAAAACATCATCATAAGTGTCTACATAAAACTACTTAAACTATTTTACAGAATTAAACAAAATGAAACATAACATTTAAATTACAACTGTGGCTGGCACATAACATCACTGTCAATATAATCATCATCATTATTGTTTAAATAAACTATGCTTATTATCTATAAGTCTGACAATATTTTAGGTTGCTAGACCATCATATTTTTTAATAAAACTTTTGGGTTAGGATTATTTTAGGTTTACAGAAAAATGTGAAGGTGGTACAAAGCATTTCCGTATATTTCATGCTCAGTCTCCCCTATTATTAAATCTTACATCACAGTGTTACATCTCTCTCAATGTGAATTAATATTGTTACTATGGACTCTGAGAAACAAACTGAGAGTTTTAAAGGGGAGGGGGAGTGGGGGATGGGTTAGCCTGGTGATGGGTATTAAGGAGGGCACGTACTGCATGGAGCACTGGGTGTTATACGCAAACAATGAATCATGGAACACTACATCAAAAACTAATGATGTAATGTATGGTGACTAACATAATAAAATAAAATTTTAAAAAATATTGTTGCATTATTATTAATTATAATTTATAATTTAAAATATTTTTCCTTGATTTTCTCTAATATCCTTTCACTTTAGTTATGTTTCCCTGGGCTTCTCTTAACTGTGACAGTTTCTCAGACTTTTCCTATTTCTGATGACCTGGACTTTTTTGAGGTATGCTGGTCAGATATTTTGTGGAATGACTGCTGTATTTTTAATGCTTAGATTGAAGTCATGGCAGTGCCTGGGTGGCTCACTCAGTTGAGCGTCTGCCTTCGGCTCAGGTCATGATCCCGGGGTCCTGGGATCAAGCCTCATGTCTGGCTCCCTGCTTAGCGGGGAGCCTACTTCTCCCTCCCCCTAAGCCCCTCCCCCTGCTTGTGCACTATCTCTCTCTCAAATAAATAAATAAAATCTTTAAAAAAATAGATTGAAGTTATGGAGCTGGAGGAGGAAGACCACAGATAAAGTGCCATTTTCATTGCATCATATCAAGGATACATACTTTCAACCTGATTTTTACTGTTGATGTTGACTTTGATCACATAGTTGTATAGTGTTTACAAAGCTTCTTCATTGTAAGTTACTCTCTCTTTTTTCCCCTATGGAAACTTTAGAAGAAAGTCACTATGCAAAGTCCACCCTTAGGGAGTGGCAAGTTATACTTTTCTTTCTTGAGAGCAGAGTATCTACATAAATCTGGTGGAATTCTTCATGAGATATTTGCCATATTTACTTATTTATCTAATTATATCAGTATGGACTCAAATATGGGTTTGTTTGGGTTTTTTTTTTAGCATATCTTTGCTTGCTGGTGCTACAAGGGGCTTCTGGATCATCTTGTACATTTTTTCCTCAGTCCTAAAATCAGCCATTCCTCAAGGATCCCTGGTTCCTTTTACTGGAGAATGGTATTAGAAACCAATTCTGAGTGCTATGTGTGCTTATTCCTTTAGAAGTATCATTGCTTTTACACTTTCTCAAAAAACAGAACAAAAATATACTTATCTATAAATATTTCTATGTGTAATCATTTGTATCTAAATTAAGCTAAACATAAATTCATATTGATATCTCTGACTCAAATCTGTTACCAACTAAATTATTCTAGCCTCCTCTCCTTTTTTTTCCCTGAAACCTCCCAATCCAACAATGAGAAATCTGGCTCCCACTATCCAGCATCCATTTACATGGTTGTTTAATTCCAGTATATAGTAGCAGAATTGTGAACCCGAATCCTGGTGGAAAACCACTATATCAACTAAAGTATAGTGTTTGTTTTAGTCTTAAGAATTTTCAATCATACTAAAAGTTACTTAGATTAGCACTTTTACCCACATCCTCTTCGGTCAGGTCATTTTATATATTTGTATAGACTTTAATATTTTAACAAAATGATTTAAAAATAATTCTTAAATACATGTGCAAATGGTTCATATTTTTGTGAAGAAAGAAAAGAAAAAACATTATTAATTAGTTTGAATAACTGCAATTATAAAATGATGCTCTTTTCAAAGGCAAAAAAAAGATGCTTCTTTTAAACTATCCTTAAAAGATATTCATTTAGTATTATTTTGAAATTGTCTTTCGCAGGGTAAAAATAATTTTGTGATTATTTTACTTAAATATGATTTATCCAAATTATTTTTCAAAAATTTAAAGAAGGAAAGACAATTTCAAGATGGTAATAGGGACTTAGTCTTTATATTAAAATTTCCATACAACTACATTTCTAAGGTTTTCTGCAACTAAAAATAAAATACTATCTTGAGAAAAGCAAACCAATTTATGGTGTCTCCAGGCAAATTTGATGTATCTCATTTGTTTAGATTATCAGTCAACATTTTGGACAAGCTAAATAAGCTGATCTTCTGAGATTGCACTACCAAAATTAACCAAATAACAGCCCTCTGTGTATAAAGATCTGTCCTAGGGAACTGTTAAATTAGTCCTCTATGTAGAAAGAAGATAAGTATACTTATTTTATCATTTCATAATAGCTTCATAATAGCTTTCAAGTACCCTTTTTAATAAACTTACTTTGTTTAAATTCACTTAGTTAACATATAGCATATTATTAGTTTCAGATGTAGATTTCAGTAATTCATCAGTTGCATATAACACCCAGTGTTCATTACATCACATGCCCTCCTTAATGCCCATCACCCAGTTACCCCATCCCCCCAGCCACCTCCCCTCCAGCAACCCTCAGTTTGTTTCCTATAGTTAAGAGTCTCACATGGTTTGTCTCCCTCTCTGATTTCATCTTATTTTCCCCTCTTTTTAACAAGAATACTTTGAAACTGAGTACAATAAAATTCTAAACATTTGAACTTAGTTGTTTTCAGTAGCATAGAATTTTTCCTTATCAGTACCGTCTTTGACTTACGACTCTTGAAATCTTACTCATTCCCTGAAAAACAATACCTGGAATAGGAAACCCAGGAATCAAACTAAGGTATAGTGGGAAAAACCATTACCATAGAGTTGTGAAGATCTGTGTTCCAGACCTGGATTTTTCACTAAACTTCTTGTGACTTGAGCCCTTCCCATAACTCTTTGTCTCCACTTTTTCATTTAAAAATTGTTTGGTGTAGAGGTGACCTAATGAACGCTCTAATATTAGTATGATGTGATTTTCTATAAAAAATCACATATGACGCTCTTTCTTCTAATCATACCTAAAAACACATACAAAATGTGAAATGCCTCCTCAGAACAAAATAATATGGAAAGCAGCTGAAAAAAAAAAAAACTTAACAATTCCTTTCCTTTAAAAATCACTGTCCCTAAAACTTTATAAAAATCCATGTAGGAATTAACTGAAACTGAAATAATAATTTTAATTATAAATATGGATCTGATCGTTAACCAAATCTTATCCACACACATGGTTACCCAATAACCCAAATATATTTTACTAGAATAACTTTGCTGTTCTCAGTACAAGTACTGCTCCATAAAGGTGTTTTGGAAATAACAAGCAGAAGTTGCAGAACAATTTAGTGAGTGACATCTCAATAAATCATTGAAGACTCTGCTCTTGATGCAGGATTTGCTTTAGAGTCAGCTTTTTACAACCCTGTAGTTCTAAATATACCGTATTCTCATTCTTCAAAGCTCAATTACATAGAAAATGTAAGTGCATATTTATAGCCTCTTGCTTAGTACCCTAGCAGTTAATCATCCAGCCCGTCTGTATCTCAAGCCTCATGGCCCACTCTTCCTCATAGTTATGTATGCTACAGCCTTTTCAAACTACTCACAGCTGCCCAGATGGGACCTTCCATCAAATGCTTCCATACATGTCTTTACACATGCTATTCCTTCTGAATGTAATGACTCTGTTTCCATTTCCTTATCTGGATGATTTGTAAACATATAATGAAATCATGTATTCTCTGAATCTCACCACTGCTTTGGAGATTAACTTAATTATTTGTTTCTGATTCCAGAGTAAAATTTTACTTATACCTCTATGTCCTGCATTATCTATTGTTGAGTTATGAGGTCTCTCTCCTCTAGATTATTCTTTCTTTAAGACTAGGGACAATGTTTTATTTTATTTGATATTACCCACACTTAATCAAATTGGGTAGTCACTCAATAAATGCCTCCTAACGGAATCAGTTCTTAAACCAGTTTCTTAAAAGATGTGGACCACCCTCGCCCACCTCTGCCCCAAATCCTAGGTTTATAAATCAGCCATTCACGATACCCTTAAGCTTTACAAGTTGAAGCAGACCTCTTCATGAAAGGTGAAGGGAATTAACTTTTGATTGGGCTGATTTTGATTTAAATCTTGGTTTTGGCTCTTATTAGTAGGTTGACCTTGAACGAATAGCTTACATTTTATGAGACTCAGATTCCTTATTTTTAAATAATTAAATGAAAATAATTATATCCATGTTGTTAGAGGTTTGAATGGAATAAAAAATAACAACCCCTGCTATATGTGAGGCAGAGAGTGAATACTAACTCTGTTCTTCATATGCTCAATTTAAAGCTTAGATTACATTCTAAAATATTTAAATAATGTATGAGATTTGTACATAAGTTGTATAATCATGCAAAACTATATGCAATCAAGTTTTCAGATGTTAATTTGTTTTATTTTATCCTAAAAGTGGATGCATCACCACAACTATATGGTCAATTAATATTTGACAAAGCAGGAAAGAATATCCAATGGAAAAAGAGACAGTCTCTTTAACAAATGGTGTTGGGAAAACTGTACAGCAACATGCAAAAGAATGAAACTGGATCATTTATGGATTAAAGACCTAAATCTGAGACAGGAAACCATTAACGTCCCGGAGGAGAACACAGGAAACAACCTCTTTGACATTGGCCATAGCAACTTCTTACTAGATATGTCTCCTGAAGCAAGGGAAACAAAAAGAAAATTAAACTATTGGGACTTCATCAAAATAAAAAAAGTGTCTGCACAGAGAATGAAATAATCAACAAACCTAAAAGGAACCTACAGAATAGAAGATGATATTTGCAAATGACCTATCTGGTAAAAGGTTATTATCAAAAATCTGTAAAGAATTTATCAAACTCAACACCCAAAAAACCAAATAATCCAATTAAAAAATGGGCCGAAGACATAAATAGACATTTTTCCAAAGAAGACATACAGATGGCCAACAGACACATGAAAAGATGCTCAACATCAAAATACAAATACAAATCAAATACAAATCAAAACTACAATGAGATACCACCTCACACCTGTCAGAATGGCTAATTAACAACCCAGGAAAGAACAGATGTTGGCAAGGATGCAGAGAAAGGGGAACCCTCATACAGTGTTGGTGGGAATGCAAACTGGTGAAGCCACTCTAGAAAACAGTATGGAGGTTCCTCAAAAATAAAACTATCCTATCTTCCAACTATTGCACTACTAGTTATTTACTCAAAGAATACAAAGATACTAATTTGATGGAACACATGCACACCGTTTATAGCAGCATTACTTACAATAGCCAAATTATGGAAAGAGCCCAAATGTTCATCAACTGGTGAATGGATAAAGAAGTTGCGGTATGTATATATACATATAATGGAATATTACTCAGCCATAAAATAGAATGAAATCTTGCCATTTGCAATGATGTGGATGGAGCTAGAGAGTATTATGGTAAGTAAAATAAGTTAGAGAAAGACAAATACCATATACTTTCACTCATATGTGAAATTTAAGAACAAAAGAAACAAACATGAGAGAAAAAAAAAAAAAGAGGCAAACCAAGAAACAGACCCTCAAAATAGAGAACAAACTGGTGGTTACCAGAGGGAGTAGTGAGGGGTAGATGGTTAGAGGGGTTGGTTAAATAAGTGATGGGGATTAAGGAGGACACTTGTTGTGATGAGCACAGGGTGTTATATGTAAGTGATGAATCACTAAATTCTACACCTGAAACTAATATTACACTGTATGTTAATTAACTGGAATTTAAATAAAAACTTGGAAAGAAAAAAGTGGATGTATCAATAATTTTGTAAGTTAGAGGAATGCCTTTTTGTTTTGTTTTGTTTTTTTAGGAATGCCATTTTAAGGAAGTTTCATTTGGTCTTAAATTTGAATAAAACTGCTAGAGTAAATGACTGGACAAAGCCAACAGCCAACAGATGTGATGGTTATATTAGACTATCCAGCAGACAATAAAGATAATCACTACTGTTATCCAGGATATATTATTTGCATTCAACTTTCTATTATATTCCAATTAACTTTTATCAAATTTATGTGCCAGATATGGGTGAAAATGGAACCTGATTCTATTAAAAAGTAGATGATTGATTACTAAAAATGATTATAAGATAAAAATCTTATTTCTGTCATGGTCAATATCAATATATTCTGAGAGATTACCTGAAATTTGGAGTGATTAAAATGCTTATTATCATGTCATAAAATGACCAACTGAAGAGAGCAGTTGACTATTTTGTTAACTGAAATAGTACATCAAAATATCAGAATTTGAAACTGAATTAATTTTTCTCCCATCATGGACATTTTCAGTGGTAGCTTTAGTGATACTTGGTTGAACAGTTAGTCTCAGAATAAAATATACAGTTAAATATTAAAACAAAAGTAGGTGACATGAATAGTCTGAAATTGGGTTTTGTGTTTTGTCTTTTTGAAAATTCTAAACTAATACTCTGCATATTTAAAAAGTCATTTCCTGACATCACCAAATATTATTCTGAAAACTCAAGATCCCTTACAGAGACAATAGCATCTATAGCATACAAAGATAAATCTGACCAAAGTGATAAAAATGTAGCAACTCAGTTTGGAAAATACAAAGCCTGCTTCTCCCTCTCCCACTCCCCCTGCTTTGTGTTCCCGCTCTCGCTGTGTCTCTCTCTCTGTCAAATAAATAAATAAAATCTTTTTTTTTATTTATTTATTTGACAGAGAGAGAGACACAGCGAGAGCGGGAACACAAAGCAGGGGGAGTGGGAGAGGGAGAAGCATGCTTCCCGCTGAGCAGGGAGCCCGATGTGGGACTCGATCCCAGGACCCTGGGATCATGACCTGAGCCGAAGGCAGACGCTTAATGACTGAGCCACCCAGGCGCCCCAATAAATAAAATCTTTAAAAAAAAAAAACTTTGTTGATATGATAGGAAAGGAAAGACCAATTCCTAGTAGGACTGATTTTCACCTTCTCAGAGCCCATGGACATTATCCACTCATTTTTGGCAAAAATACATTGTTATCACAGTGAACTACAAGGCTTCGATAAATTCTCTCACACCTCTCTGATCTAATTTATTTCTGCTACTTGACTCAATCTTTCTATGCACACTTGCTTCTTTGCTCTTTCTGCAATAACCAAGTGTACTCTATCTTTTTTTGATATTCTTCTAACATGAACGCACACTTCACTTCAAGATATATGGATAGTTTACTTACTCTCCTTCTTCAGATCTTCACTCAAACATCACGTCCTCGGTTTGCTTTCATGGCTATGTTATTTTAACATGACAAATCTCTCTCTACAAATACTCTCTATCCCCCTTTACTGTCATATTTTTGTTCTTAGTAACACATCGTACAATCTGGCTTGCTATAGACTTTACATATTTATTTTGTTTATTGCCTCTGCTTGTACTAGAATCTACATTCCATAAAGGCAGGTATTTTTGTCTGTGTTCTTCATTGATGAGCCTAGTGCCAAAAACAGTGCCAGGCACAAAGTAGAAGTTCAATAAAAGTGAGTTCTAAGAAAACAGTGAGTAGCATATTGTTTTCTCTGAAATTAATCATAATTGTAGATTTAAACAGGTTAAGGTAATTAAGAGTTCTACTTTAATGCCATTGCCCATGTTCATTTATTTATTTATTTATTTTAAGATTTTATTTATTTATTTATTTGAGAGAGAGAGAATGAGAGACAGAGAGCATGAGAGGGAGGAGGGTCAGAGGGAGAAGCAGACTCCCTGCTGAGCAGGGAGCCCGATGCGGGACTCAATCCCTGGACTCCAGGATCATGACCTGAGCTGAAGGCAGTCACTTAATCAACTGAGCCATCCAGGCGCCCTGCCCATGTTCATTTAAACAATGACCAACTTTTTTTCAGCATTACGTTAATGCTGAAATTAGAATTTAAAAAAAAATAGCCCAAACATGGTAAAAACAAAATGGCTTAAGGAGTTTAATATGAACTTTGTGGAAGGGAATTTTAAGAGATGAAAGTGCATAAGGAGACTGAAAAAATATCTTGATTGTTTTTTACTTTATCAGGTAAATATAATAATGGGCAGCCTTTGGAGGTCTTAAATTCAGTGATGTTTTCTGATTATTACATTAAAATATAAGTTGGCTGGGGTGCCTGGGTGGCTCAGTCATTAAGCATCTGCCTTTGGCTCAGGTCATGATCCCAGGGTCCTGGGATTGAGCCCTGCATCGGGCCCCCTGCTCGGCCAGGAGCCTGCTTCTCCCTCTCCCAACCCCCCTGCTTGTGTTCCCTCTCTCGCTGTGTCTCTCTCTGTCAAATATATAAATAAAATCTTAAAAAAAAATAAAAAAATAAAATATAAGTTGGCTGTAATATGAACAATGAGTATAGCTCAATATCTTGGGGACATGTCTATTAGCCAAAGGTAAATAGTGGTGTTAATGACATGAAGTGCCTGATGAAGACTAAAATTTGACAGGGATGCACACAGAAATTTTTTACTTCCTGTAGGATACTTATTTTATGGATATTTATTATATCCAAAAATTAAGTTTTCTGTTTTGAATTGAGGAAAATATCTGCATTCAATCATTGCATCAACATATAACAATAAGTGTATTACATTTTAAAAATATCTAAAGATAAAAAACTTTTAATCACAGAAACTTAAGTGATTTGTTCATATACATTTGTACCATAGATTTATTTTATTCCTTCAGAATGGTTAAATAAATGTCTATGCTTTTAAACTGAACAACCTTAAAAAAAATCTTTAATAAATTATAACTAATGCCAAAATTTGTACCCTAATAAGAATTCATGTATACATGCAATTCACTAATAAGCATAACTCACATTATATCAGACAAAGAGAAGGAAACAAAAAGAGATTCATAAATGATGCTTGGGCTCTCAAGCTTGCATTACAACAACCCTGGGAGTGTGAAGACCTGAATAAGGCCTTTAATATGTCAAATAAAATACCATCTCAGAAAGATCAATATGAGCAAAACACTCATTAGCAGTAACAAAATCCTCATGTAAACAGCTTTAAATAAAACAGTAAAGGGCATTAGAAAACAAGGAAAGAGAAGTTCGATCATTGTCTTACATAGATCACTATGATTCAAATTTTCTCCTGCTCAAAATGAGGAAATTGGTGTTAACTTTATTTTTTCTACATTTTGAAAAATTTATTCACATAAGCAGTTAAAACTTGCTTCATTTTCCAAATTGACCTCACTGTCTAGCATCAGAAGTTCTTGGACGATAGCTTCTCTTTTTTCTAAGAGCTTTATTGTGATACAATTGCATATTATAAAATTTGTCTTTGTAAAGTGTACAATTTAGTGGTTTTGAGTATATTCACTATCTAAAATCAGAACACCTCATCCTTCCACAAAGAAACCTTGTACCTAAGAGTAGCCTGTCCCCATTATCCCCTCTCCTAGCTCCTCATAACTATTATTTTCTGGTCTATGGGTTTCTTATACTAGATATATCCTGCAAATGTAATTGCACATTATTTGATTTTTCATGACTGGTTCCTTTAACTTAGCACAGTATTTTCAAGGTTCGTTCTTGTTGTAGAATATGTCCATCCTTAATTCCTTTTTATTGTCAAAGAATATTCTTTCATAGGGCTATACTAATTTTTTTAATTTATTCATCAATTGTGAATATTTTGATTCTATTTTTAGGTTATTAAAATAATGCTGATTTGAATTTTGTGTACAAATTTTTGCCTAAGTACATAATTTCAAGTCTCTTGATTATATATTTAGGAATGGGTCATATGGTAACACTGTATTTAGCTTATTTTTCAACTGTATGAGGGTTCTAGTTTCTCCACATCCTCAACAACACTTGTTGCCTTGCCCTTTTTTTTTTTATCTTCATGGGCGGTGAGTGGTATCTCACTGACATTGTGCTTTACATTTCCCTAGTGACTAATTACGTCAAGCATCCTTTCATGTTTGTATGAGTTATTTGTCTGTCTTCTTTGAAGAAGTTTCCATTTAAAGCTTTTGCCTATGTTTGACTTAGCTTTTTATTATTGAGTTTTAAGTGTTCATTACATATTTTAGACAGTGGCGCCTTCTCAGAGATATGATTTGTGAGTACTTTCTCTCATTTAATTTGCTTTATTTTCACTTCCATTTGTCCTGTGAAGTATAAAAGTTTTAATTTTGAAGGAGTTGAATTGACCTATTTATTTGTTGCTTGCACTTTGGTGTCATATCTAAGATACTATTATGCAATCTGAGGTCATGATGACTTATTTCTGTTTTCTTCTAAGAGTTGGTAGTTTAGCTTTTACAATTAGGTACATTATGTATTTTGAGTTAATTTTTACATTTGGCCTAAAATGTGGGTGTGGGTCCGGCTTTTTTTGTGGGGGGGGGGCATGTGTGTTGATGTGCAGTTGTCCAATGCCATTCATTGAACAGACTATTTTTCCACACTGAAATTGCCCTGATACCGGATACCCTGATAGTCAAAAATCAACTGACAATAATTTTAAGCATTTCCCTCTTGGCTCTCAGTACTGTTCCATTGATCTATATTTCTACTCCTTTTTATTCCCTTCAACGTTTAAAGAATCTAATTTATTTATTTATATTTTAACGCCATAATCCGTATTTTATTTTATAAATATATATGCACACACAGTATTATATTGGTTTCAGGTGTACGATATAGTGATTCAACAATTCTGCACATTACACAGTGCTTATTAATTCCCATCACCCATTTCACCCATCCTCCTACCTGCTTCCCCTCTAGTAACCATCAGTTTGTTCTCTATAGTTAAGAGTCTGTTTTTTTGGTTTGTCTCTTTTTTTCTCTGTTCCTTTGTTTTGTTTCCTATATTTCTGATAATTTCTGTTCTTAATCCAGAACCACTCTGTCTTTATTACCATAGCTTTATAGTAAATTTTGATATAAAGAACTATGGGTCCACTTATTTTGTTCTTTAAAAGATTGTTTGGGTGGTTCACTTGGTTAAGTGTCTGACTCTTGATTTTGGCTCAGGTCATGATCTCAAGGTCATGAGATGGAGCCCGGCGTCAGATTCTGCTTGTCCTTCTCCCTCTGCTCCTCCTTCCACTCGTTTTCTTATTATCTTGCTTGTCCCTCTTTAAATATTTGGTAGAAGTCACCAGTGAAGCCATCTGGGCCTGGATTTTATTTGTGAGAAGTTTTTTTATTATTAATTCTATCTCAGATTTTTTAACATCTTCTTGAGTCAGTTTTCATAGTCTAGGAATTTGTCCATTTCATGTGGATTGTTTAGTATGCTAACATACAATTAATTGTTCATAGCCTTCTCTTATAATCCTTTTTATTTCACTAAACTCAATAGTAATGCCCTCTCTCTCATTCTTGGCTTTCGTAATTTGAGTCTTCTCTGTTTTCTTCTCAGTGAGTCCAGTTAAAACTTTGTCAATTTTTTTTCTTTTCAAAGAACAGTCTTTAGTTGTGTTGATCATTTTTTTGTTTTTGTTTTTCTCTTCTACTTTTCTTTTATTTCCACTCTAATATTTATTATCCCCTTCCTTCCCTTGCTTTAATTTGCTTCTCTTTTTCTAGTTCCTTAAGGTGGAATCTTAGATTATTGATTTTAGATCTTTCTATCTTTTTTTAATATAGGTGCTTACAGCTACAAATCTCCCTCTAACCCTGCTTTAGTTACATCCTATATTTTGCTATGTCATGTTGTCCTTTACATTCATATGAAAATATTTTCTAATTTCTTTTGTGATTTCTTTTTGACCCATTGATTAACTAGGACCATGCATTTTGAACCTCCAAAATTTTTTTATGTTTTTGTTTCTAATTTAATTCTATTCTTGTCAGAAAACATACTTTTTATGATTTACATAATTTCAATTTCATGTGATCTTTTTTTTTTTTTTTTTTTTTCATGAGAGACAGAGCGAGCGAGAAAGGCAGAGGGAGAAGCAGGCTCCCAAGGAGCAGGGAGCCCGATGCGGGACTCGATCCCAGGACCCTGAGATCATGACCTGAGCCGAAGGCAGACGCTTAACCATCTGAGCCACCCAGGCGCCCCTCATGTGATCTTTTAAAGGCTTAAAAATCTAGCCTATTTTTGAGAATATTACATGTGCACTTGGGAAGAATTTGTTTTCTGCTGTTTCTAAGTTGAATGTTCTATATATTTAAGTCTAGTTGGCTTAAAGTGCTACTCAAGTCTTCTTTTTCTTTGATGATTTTCTGTCTAATTTGCATAGCTATTATTGAAGGTGGGGTATTTAATTATCTAATAATTATTATTAAATTGTATAGTTCCCCTTTCAAAATGTCAAAGCTAAAATAAGTTAATACTTTATAATGGATCAGAAGAATAAGCAATCATTGGCACCAGGGTATTGCTGTATTTCTTTGAAGGATCAGGTAATGCTTTTTGTTTGTTTATTCATTTGTTTGTTTTATTCAAATATAATTAATATACAACACTATATTAGTATTGGGTTTACAATGTAATGATTCAACAATTCTATACATTACTCAGTGCTCCTCATGATAAGTATACTTTTAATTCCCTATACCTGTTTTACCCATCCTCCCACCCACCTCCCCTCTGGTAACCACCAGTTTGTTCTCTGTATTTAAGAATCTGGTTTTTTGTTTGTCTCTTTTTTTCTTTGTTCATTTGTTTACCAAATTCCACATATAAGTGAAATCATATGGTATTTGTCTTTCTCTGGCTTATTTCACTTAACATTATACCCTCTAGATCTATCCAAGTCATTGCAAATGACAAGATTCCATTCTTTTTTATGGCTGACTAATATTCCATTATATATACACCACTTCTTTTTTATCCATTCATCTATGGATGGACACTTGGTCTGCTTCCATAATTTGGATATTGTAAATAATGCTACAATAAACATAGGGGTGCATATATCCCTTTGAATTAGTGTGTGTGTGTGTGTTTTTTAAATTCTTTGGGTAAATACCCAGTAATGCAATTACCAGATTATAGGGTAGTTCTATTTTTCACTTTTGAGGAAGCTCCATACTATTTTCCACAGTGGCTGCACCAGTTTGCATCCTCACCAACAAAGTGTAAGGGTTCCTTTTTCTTCACATTCTCACCAATACCTGTTGCTTCTTGTGCTTTTTATTTTAGCCATTCTAACAGGTATGAGGTGATATCTCACTGTTATTTTGATATGCATTTCCCTGATGGTGAGTGATGTTGAGCATCTTTTCATGTGTCTGTTGGCCATCTGTATATCTTTTCAGAAAAAATATCTATTCATGTTCTCTGCTCTGTTTTAATTGGTTTATTTGCTATTTTGGTCTTGAGTTGTATAAGTTTTTATATATTTTGGATATTAGCCCTTTATCTGATACCTTCTCTCATTCAGTAGATTGTCCTTGTGTTTTACTGAATTTTTCTTATGCTGTGCAAAAGCTTTTTATTTTGATGTAGCCCCAATAGTTTATTTTGCTTTTGTTTCCCTTGCCAAAGGAGACATATTTAGAAATATGTTTCTATGGCTGGTGTCAAAGAGATCACTGCCTGTGTTTTTTTCTAGGAATTTTATGGTTTTAGGTCTCACATTAGGTCTTTCATCCATTTTGAGTTTATTTTTGTGTATGGTGTAAAAAAGTGGTCCACTTTCATCCTTTTGCATGTAGCTGTCCAGTGTTCCCAGCATTTGTTGAAGAGACTATCTTTTTCCCTTTGTATATTCTTGACTCTTTTGTTGTAGATTAATTGATCATAAAAGCATGGAACTATTTCTGGACTCTCTATTCTGTTCCATTGTCTATGTGTATTTTTTGTGTCAGTACCATACTGTTTTCATCAGGTAATGCTTTTTAAAAGACCTTTTTACATTCATCTTAAAAAAGTAATCCTAGACTTAATGTGGTGATTATTTCACAATATATACATATATCTATCCTCTACGTTGTACACCTGAAACTAATACAATGTTATATGTCAATTATATGCCAATTTTTAAAAATAAATGAACAGGGAGTGAAAAAATGTAAAAAAATAATCTTTTAAACAGCATCTGTCTGTTTTTAAATTATATGTTCACCTATTTGTCTAAACATCCAAATCTTTAGCTATTGTGACATAAACCTTAAGTTATATAAAACACATATCTATTTTTC
>NC_058404.1:65830525-65874776 GCF_002201575.2 Neomonachus schauinslandi
TCTTGATTTCTTATTACAGAAGTAATTACAGTACTAATTACAGTACTAATTACAGAAGTAATTACAGTACTAATTACAGAAGTAATTCTAAACTTTTTACTCTATTTTGAAACCCTTATTATTTACCTCAATACCAATTCTCCTCATGTATTTTTAAAGAATTGATAATATTTTCTCCTCTCATAATTTTTTTTTACTTTTTGTCTAAAAAATAATGAGCACAGATTTAGTCATAGATACCACTTGCACCTTCTTTTTAAGGATAGTGTGATGTAATTTTGTGAAACTAGACTTGAACTAATTTAGAAGAATTGGTTTTCTCTTAAAACCTCTTTACAACTGTAGACTTTAATTCCTACTAATATGTATTAATTCTGCACCTCGGAGTTTTTGTGTCATTCTTTTTGACTGAGAATATAGCTTTCTGATTGGAATTGAGGAGAAGTACTAGATTAGATGAATAGTGAGAAAATTAAAAATCTCTCTTTCCTTATACTTTTCCTCCTTGTCAACTTGGTGAAAATATTTTCAATGAGAAAGATGAATAGATGAAAAATGAATAGCTTCACTCTTCTACTAAGAGTCAAGCTCATAAAAAATAACTTGCAAAACTTTGAGGTCATCACATTTTTAGCATGTTCTAGTCTTAATAAGGCATAAGCATGGAAGAATAACACTTAGATTTAAAATAACCAAAAGCATTCATTGTCATATTTTTTTTTTCTTGGTAAGCAGAAAATGCATGTTACACAGTTAAAACAGCAAACCTGTTTTAGGAGTTCTGATGCATCTCTAAATATAGCCACATCACTGTTTGGCTGATGATATTGAAATACCAATTTTTATATCTAGAAATTGGAATCATTATCATTCTTAAGAAACTTTTCCTCAAAATATTTAGCACACTTTTTCAAATAGAAATAGCACTGCTTTTAAAAGAATTATAGTAGCTCTTTAATTTTTCTCAATATGGCACACTTGATATACAAAAAACCTTCTTTTATAGATTACTGCCTTTTAAAATTTGGATGAAATTACATTCATGTAACTTTCAACTTAGGTCACTTCTAGCAATATATGTTAAAGGTGCACTTCTTTATTTTTTTTAAGACTTTATTTATTTGAGAGAGAGAGAGCACAGGCCAGGGGGAGGAGCAGAGGGAGAGGGACAAGCAGATTCTGTGCTGATTGCAGAGCCCAACTCAGGGCTCAATCCTATGACCCTGAGATCATGACCTGAGCCCAAATCAAGAGTGGGACACTTAACTGACTGAGCCACCTAGGCACCCCCTAAAGAGGCACTTCTATGATTACAAAAAATTCAGATGCAGAGTTATTCTTTGCATTGTTTGGAATCACAAAATATTGGAAACAATATAACTGCTGTTTAAAGGAAAAATGGTTGAGTTACCTATGCTACATTCATACAATGGAATACTATGCATCTATGAAAAAGAATGGGGACAATTTCTGTGAACTAATATCAAGTAATTTCCAGGCTATGCTGCTAAGTAAAAAATCAAGCCACAAATGAGTATTTATAATGTGTTATTCTCTCTGTAACAAAATTTAAATTGGATGTAAAAAATACATGTGACTGCTTCTTTGTGATAAATGAAAAAAAAAAAAACGTGATAAATATAAACCAGAGACTAAAGAGAATTTTTACTTACATGGGGGTTGGTGGGAAAAGGATGGAAAGAAGGTAGAATGGGAACATTACAGCAAGGATGAGAAGGAAGTGACACTTTTCTGAATATCCTTTTTGTTTAATTCTGTCTCTTAGAACCATAGGAATATTTTATATGCATTTCACATACTCTAAAAATTAAATAATTCAAAATAAATGGGATGTGAAGGAAATTCAAAATGGAATATAATCCCAAAGAAATGGAGGTAACTTTATAATAAGCAAGTAAAATATCCATATTGAAGGAGTTGGGAAAAGAAAGAACTAACCTAAGCAACTTTGGAAAACAATATCTTGTATGGATGTTGTAGGACTAAGACAAAATAATCATAAACACTGCAGTCTCATCAGTAAATATATTTCTCACAATTTGGAAACAATTATATGTGTACACTAGAATTGAAGTAATAAGTAAATACATTGTAGATACTAAGAATTGGGCTTGACAATATTGGGAAAGTTAAAAATAAGGAAAATGGGAAGGGCCCATATTAATCCTGTGTATTGGATTAGTATAAATACTAATACTGGTCTCAGTATAAATACATGTTTTTAGATAGATGATGGACAGATTATAGATAGATAAGTAGATGGGTATGGATATGGACATAATAGATGTAGGTGTGGATATAAATATGAGTATATGGAATAGATACACAAGGACAGAAATACAGGAGTGTGTATATTGTGCCTTTGTGTGTATGTGTGTGTGTGTGTGTTTGTGTGTGTGTTTCCTAGCTTGAACACTGAGATGGCCCGGAAGTAATGACTTCTCATAGTAAAATTCTTGTTTAAGGCCCTTGCTTGATTTCTAAATACTATCATTAAAAAAAAAGAAAGAAACCTGGACATCTTGCAGAAGTGTTTGATTACAAGACTGGAATGGAAAAAAAAATACAAGAAGAAATAGAAGATGAACATAGAACATCTTGTGGGATCACTGTGAAATGAAGTATTAGGAAGGAAGGAAGCAAGGAAGGAAGGAAGGAAAGAAAGAAAGAAAGAAGGAAGGAATGGAGGGAAAGGGGGAAGGGGGAAGGAAATAGAAGAAGAGGGAAGGAGGGAATAAGGGAAAAATGGAAAAGAGAGGGAACTTGGTAAAAGAACACAGGATAACAATTATCAAAAATAACTAAATAAATGTTGATGTCTTTAAATTATAACCCATAGAGTCAAGTAAAAGTTTATCAGCCCATACTGATATAAATGAATAATCAATTAAATAAATACATGGAAAGAAAGACAGCTCTCACTTATAGAATTCTAGTTAACAAATGTAAAAGAAAAGATAAATAAAAAAAAACACCATTAGGCAAAAACCTTAGTAATCATATGCACACAAGATCCAGTTATGAATACTAATATTAGACAGCATAAATTTGGAGAAAAACAACAAGCAAAGAATCTCCCTCAAAATATATGTTAAATAAGCAGGGAAAGCTAGTAACTTTAGAATACAGAACTATACCAAAAACCACCTTAACAGAGTGATGAAGGTTAACATCATCATTAATAAGATAGATGACATCCTATATCTCAAAATTTGATGCAGAGAAAAGGTACAACCTCCTTTTGTGTTATTCTTTTTAAAAATGTGTAAACTTCATCCAATCATAAAAAAATTAGACAAACACAGATCAAAGGCCATTCATTAAAATAAGTGAACAGGGGAGCCTGGGTGGCTCAGTTGGTTGAGTAGCTAACTCTTGGTTTTGGCTCAGGTCATGATCTCATGGGTCCTGGGATCAAACCCTGCTTGGCCATGCTCAGCAGGGAGTCTGCTTGAAGATTCTCTCCCTCTGTCCCTCCCCCCACTAATGCTCTCTCTCTCTCTGTGTCTCTCTCTCACAAATAAATAAGTAAATCTTTAAAAAAAAATGACTGAAGATAGTCTTCAAAACTGTGAAAATGTGGGGCACCTGGGTGGCTCAGGTTAAATGGCCAATTCTTGATTTGGGCTCTGATCATGATCTCAGAGTGATGAAATAGAGCCCTGCATGGACCTCTGCACTCACTGGGGAGGCGGCCTGAGAATCTCTCCCTCTCCCTCTGCCCTTCCCCCTGCTTGTGTGTGCTGTCTCTAAAATAAATAAATAAATCTTTAAAAAACATGTGAAAACGTGAAAAACAAGGAAGGACAGAGGAAAAGTTATAAACAGAAAGAAAGGAACATGATATCCTGCTAGGATCCCAGAACTTAAAAAGGATATTAGTGGAAAAACTGTTGAAGCCAAATGATATTTTGAGGTTAAATAGTAGCATTATATTAATGTAAATTTCCTGTTTTGGATAATTATAGTTACAGTTATCTAAGATGTTAAACAACTAGAGGAGGCTTGGTGAAGAATTTATGAAAACTGTACTATTTTTGCTGCTCTTCTGTAAGTCTAAAGTTAATCCAAAATATAAACTTAAAAAATAATATCAAAAAGAGGAGAAAAAGAAGAGGTGTAAATCTAGGCAAAAACCAGACATTTATTTGGTCTTATTTGCTTTCTCTAAGGGGCTGAGAGCCATGTGTTTATTGAGTTTTTACTTAAGAGATAAGAGATATCCTGGATAAACACCCAAAGCAGGGAAAGAATCAGACATTATACAGGCATACCTCATTTTATTGTGCTTCATTTTATTATGCTTCGCTTTATAGATTCTGTGCTTTTTACAATGAAGATTTGTGGCAACCCTGTGTAGAGCAAGTCTATTAGCAGCACCGTTTTTACAACAGTATTTGCTCATTTCATGTCTGTGTCACATTTGGTAATTCTCACAATATTTCAAACATTTCATTATTCCATTTGTTATGGTGATCTGTGAAGGGTGATCCTTGATGTTCTTGGTACTGTGCCCTACAAGAAGGCAAATTTAATGGATCAATGTGTGTGTTCTGACTGCTCCACCAATTGGCTATTCTCCATCTCTCCTTCTCCTGGGGCCACCCTATTCCCAGAGATAAAACAATATTGAGGGCGCCTGGGTGGCTCAGTTGGTTAAGCGACTGCCTTCGGTTCAGGTCATGATCCTGGACTCCCAGGATCGAGTCCCGCATCGGGCTCCCTGCTCGGCAAGGAGTCTGCTTCTCCCTCTGACCCTATCCCCTCTCATGTGTTCTCTCTCATTCTCTCTCTCAAGTAAATAAATAAAATCTTTTAAAAAAAAAAAGAAAGAAAATAAATTTCCATTCTTCATCTGTGAGATGAACAAAGTCCTATTTATAAATCAAGGATAAAATAAAGATCAGTTTTCCTAAATCTATCAAGTATTTATTTAGTAAATGTTATATATCACTTGCCAGCATGGAATGTAATGCCATCAACAAAAAATACCATCAACAAAATCTGGTTACAGAACTTACATAACTATCCTAGGACAATACACATAGAAAGTGTCAAACCTAGAATTAAAAAAAAAAATAAAATCTTCAACTAGCATAAAACTATATTCCTTTCACTACATGATGTTGCCCCTCCAGCTGTTCTACCAATTCACATATCAAGTTACTATACATTTATACATTACTTGGAAAACAAGTCTATATTTCATGCTTGTTCCCATTGTATTCTGATGGAATTGAAACATCAAGCATAATTTAACTTCCCTTTAATTTAATTTCAAATTTAAGAAAATAAGAACAAAAAATTAAAAAAATAGTAAAGTATTATTTATTTAGTTCATCTTAATTTAAAACATTAGAAACATTGAGAACTAAAGTATTATATTTATTTTTAAAAAACTTACTAAGGGTAGCATCAACGGTCTTTGCCTTCTTTTCATTATATAACACATTATGAAGGAATTATCTTTCATATGCCTTTCTATATTTGGATCAGCTTCCAAACATTTTATCCTACATGCTTTCAAAGCCATGCAATACCTTCTAGAGTGTCTTTAATATGAAGTTTTGCCAGTGTCACTCCCTTTGGGACATCTTCATCCTTTTCAACACAATCATGTTCCTCATTTATGTCCTTATGTTCACTTGACTAAGTTTGTTTAGTCAATCTGGCAGCATTATCTGCAGTCTCCTGAAGAGTGCCATTGTCAACATTCCCACCCCCATTCTTTCCTCTATAATTCCATTTGTGTTTGATGTGAATTTTATTTCTGGTCGATTTACCACTTTTCATTTTTTTGCTGCACTTTCATATTTGTGGGCCAGTTTCCCTTTTTATCATCCACAATGGGAAAAGTCACATGTGTTTGTCACTGGGAGGGAAGGAGACAACACAGCTTCATGCCCTGCTGACAGTGTGTGTGATGAATAACATGCACAGAGACCAGTTCCTTTTAGACTTCTAAAGGACAATGACAGAAGTCATCGCAGATCATTTTGTGTACCTAGTATTTACTTACTAACTTGTGGACTAAAGAGGTGGCAGTGAATGTTGTACTTCACAGTTTCTCACATGTAATGGTCAATGGTAACTAAAAATTGGACCATGTTGTTAGAAGATTTGCATTATTTAACTACATCATAGTAACTAAAATTCATTCTTCTCAGAGTCACTTAAAGCCAATTGTTGGCTGTAATTTCTACAACAGAAAGGAATATGAGATACAGTAAAAATGTAATTTTTCATAAACAGTTTCCAATAGGGATTAATAAACAGGATATTTATAGAATCTTGATGAGATTACTATGTTATATGTGCTCTTGTGTACCTTTAGACAGCAGAACAGTGATTTCAAAAGTTAAATATAATTAGTATATGTTCTTTGATTACTTCACTTTTGATATAATAAGATTACTTAGTATGAGTCAAATGTTACTAAAAATAGTATTATTCAACTCATAAAAATTAAAACGATCTGTGTTTTAAAAAGAGTTAAGCCTAAGACTCTAACTGCCTATTATGGATTAATTAACTGGAAAATATTGATAACATTAATGGCAGTTTTCTTACAGTCTAGTTCCATAAGTGAGAGTGCATTGACACTAAAATCTTAATTGATCTTTCAATAGGGTATACAGTATTAAATAAATCATACTGTTCATACTCAAAAAATTATTTAAGGCATTGGCCATATAGGTTTCTCTAAGTGTCTAACAGCTGGTATGTATTCCTAATTAAATTTTTGTTTTCTCCTCTCAAAAATCTACTTAGTCATAAAAAGCATTCATGTAATTGATAACTCTTCGTAAAATAACACATCTCTAGTATTAAAAAGCCTTTTATGTGTGAGTTGTAAAACAATATACAGAAACATTGTTTAGTAAAAACAGTTGTTTGATTTTGAAATGTAGTGGGATCAGGCATGTGAAAGACATTTCATGCCTTTGGTTTAAATTCAGCATGATATATGACCACAGATAATATTTGCTGGAAAAATAAACAAGCTGAAGGTCAGAAAGAGAACGGGAAGCTCCTCCTTGCTTCTATCATCCCACAGAAGGGCGTGCCGCAGTTAGGAACTATGGTGGGACATTCGGATTTGCAGTTGCAAGGATTTAGCCGTGTTGCCCTATCTTCTAGTTTTAGCCTTTTCAGCAATTTATGTGTGGACTACTGGGCCCAGGCAGTCAGGATTTAGCTGCTACCTCTTTGGATAGTTTTTCTTGAAAACTCAGATACCTGGTACTTAGGGGAAGTGACAGCCTCTGTAGCCTGTGAGCACAAACTATTTACTGTTCCTATGGGATGAGGTGGCTGAAGCTTACCCTGGCAGAAGACAGGTGAGACAGGGTGGTTCCAGCTGTTTTTATGTAAATGAAGGCACAAAGGAGATTAGGAGGCAGGAGAAATGCAGAAGCAACTTCCTTTCTTTTCATCTTTTTCTGTTCTTGTCTGCATCACTCCAGAGCCACCAGCTCACCCCACCTTCTAGCTTCATTTGGCTGAGAACAAGGCTCCCATAACCTTTCAAAAGTGCCAGCCTCAAGTAGTTGGTGCTCCTTTCTTAGCTGCCTGAACCCCAGATCTAAGGGGCTTCTTCTCTGAAATCTTGATGTACCTAAAGTTATTTTAATCAGTGAGGTTTAAATTTGCTCTAATAAATATTGTACTTAAAATACATTAAGGAGTTGGAAATTGTGTGTGTGTGTGTGTGTGTGTAGAGTTCATTCAATAACAATTTAGAGATGTAGAAATTAGTTCCAAAGCATCAGATGAAAGAATAGAAATGAAATGCTTTTGGAAAATTACCAGTGGAAGGGGAGCAGTGGACATATTTTTAACAAGCCTTACTGAATTATTTAACACTTCAAAGTAAATACAGGTCATACCTAGACACTTTGATAAAAATAAAAACTAAAATAAGATATCAATTCAGGAAACCAATTGCACACAATGAAGTCTAATTACACTAAAGAACAGGAAATATGATATTAAATATAATAATCTGTAACACATTCCCATTGAATTCAAGAATAAGATACTGATAGCAGTTCTTACTAGTACTTTCAGTACTATTGAGGGGTAGATCTTAGCTAATACTATAAGACAAAAAAATTTTCAAATTTGTACATTGTGAAAAAGTAGATAAAAATCAGGTTGTATACTACAATTTTATAATCACAGCCAAACCAAACAGTGGTCACAATACAATTGCAAATGCTTATGCATACAACATCTTGGCCAGAGCTGTTAACATTGTCTTCACTTCAATTGAGTTAGTCTATTTTTGGAGCTACCCATGTTAAATCTAACCATCACATGATAGACCTTCGATAAACAGATAGACACACTCAGATTTGAAAAAAAATTAAAAAATACATTTCCCCACTAACTTTATAGGTCAAAAAGACATTATGTAGTTAATTTGTGTGTGTGTGTTTAAATTCATTTAAATTAAATTTACCTCCATACACAATTGAGATTATTTATGGACTTATATCTTTATCGGTCATAATAATGTGTAGTATTAACCTATGTTTCTCTTTGCCATTTGTTAAAATAGTCTAGTGTGTGGAGTTTGGGCCCAAATCTCAGCTCCACACTGTGTGAACTTGGGCAAATTAAACATATTCTCTGACCTCAGCTTCCTCATCTGTACAAAGGGATAGATCAGCACCCACAGGAAAAAAAAAACACAAAATAAATGTCAGTTATTTTTAAGGTTTAAATGCACACTCCTATTATTTCATTAAAATATTGCATTATTATTGTTCTTTTTTTATCTGACTGAAAGAAAATGTTATCTTCTTAGCTTAGCATAATGCTTAGAAAAGGGAATGCTTTTGTTCAATGTTTGTTTAATAAATGATTTATCAATTCTTCTGGGTGTATTTGTTCTCATCACACAGAAAATGTTAAGAGTTGGCTTCTGAATATTAGATATTAAAATGATCACACCAGCCCTCAGGAAAGTTTGAATTAATATAAAGGTAATGTTTGAATACAATATATGACCTTCCTACTCAGTACAACTCCAAAGCATCAACCTCATGGGTGTGATTCCATGCACACACAAATGCATATCTACACTGACACAATTGCTCTCTAAGTAAACATTAAGTCAAAATAGGAATATCCTAGCATCAGCAAAATGTAGACAAAAGTAATTTTTGTTCACAATTCAAAAGTTTAATCACCTTGATGGATAGATCACAAAGATTTGTAAACATTTCAATAAATCATCGAAGAGATCTCCAAAGTGAACAAATGTACATATAGTAGACATAGGAATGAATTGAAATATCATTTTTTTAACATTTCAGCAAAAAAGGCAAGGTGTAATAATGAGTTCAGTAATAGACTGGATATTCAGACAGCAAAAATTCCCTAATTGCCCTCAACTTGTATTAGCCCACTTAAAGGCCTTATTTTCTTTTCAGGTAATCAACACGTATCATAAAATCCTCAATATCCTGAACTATGATTCAGTAATCTATCTATAGTAATCTATTATATATATGTATAATGGATACTGTTTAATGTTTAATTGAGAATGGAAGAAACGAAAAGTTAAATGTGACTTACTAAGTACTATAGTAAGTGAAATCAGTTCATGCTAATTTTGAATATAACCCCAACAATAGATTTTATGTTACTTCTCTTCTTTTCAAAATGGAAGCTTTTGAGCTATTACTTGTTGTTGAATGGTTGCAAATCATATGCCAATTTAGGAAAACTTCATCACCAACAAAATATCCTTCATGAATACCTTTCTCTTTACCTACTAATAACAAAAATGTCTTATTATTATAATTGGAAATGTTCATATCAAAAGTAAAAATACTTTTTTCATAAAGTAGTAGTAATATTAAAGTAATCATATCTAATAAAGTAGCAAGACCCACCTGTGTCTGCGCAGATTATTGCCTATAGAATATTGGTTTTCTTTATTCCATTCTCTATATAAAGTACCACCACACTTACTTTCTGAACATGAAGTAGTGAAAACTGGTAACATTACTTTTATTCCTATATAAAGGATTTCTAGAAAATACTTTCCTAGAAAGTATAACTATACTTTAGAAAGTTACTAACATATAAAATATTATTTTACAGAATTCCAAGAGGGCCTTCTTGATGCCCTTTACTTGAGAAGGCCAGATGAGGTGGTCCTGGCTAGCTGCCCAGTTTTCTTCACAATGTTGGATTGTTCTTATTAAATTCTAGGCTCTGTGGAGAAAGGAATCAAATACCAAAATTACTTATAAAGACATTTTTGCTGTTGAGCATCATGGTATATCCAGAATGTCCTCAGATCTGTAATGAAGGCAGCAAAGACAGGCCACAGACCCAAAATTAGACTAAAGGCTTAAATAAAAGAGGAACAATCTGAATGAGACTTGGTTTCTACACATTGAACTTATCAGTAAGGACATCCTGCAACTGTTACTATAAATTCCTGTGAAATGCTTGATTGGGGTAGGGATGAGGATTTGGTCTGTTCAAGTAAACAGAATAAGACAACAAAGGCCAGAGTATATAGCACATACTCGCTTACTAAGGAAGTTTGACCATATTTGAAATTCCAAGCAAATCATTCCAGGTGACTTTTGATCTCCAAGTAGGTTTAATTACTTCTTATAGTTACTTCAACAATCAGATTTAAAATTTTCCCATATGTACTCATATGTGGAATTTAAGAAACAAGAAAAAAGAGAGAGAGAGAGAGAGAGAGAGAGGCAAGCAAAAAAACAGACTCCTTACTAAAGAAAGCAAACTGAGGGTTACCGGGGGGGGGGGGGGGGGGGGGGAGGGCGGCGTTAAATAGGTGATGGAGATTAAGAAGTGTACTTGTGATGAGCACCAAATATTGTATGGAAGTGTTGAATCACTATTTGTACACCTGAAACTAATATTACACTGTATGTTCATTAAGTAAGATTAAAAAAAAAAAACTTTTTATAAAGTTATTTAAAAAGGAGCACCTGAGTAGCTCAGTCATTTGAGAGTCTGATTCTTGGTTTCAGCTCAGGTGATGATCTCGGGGTCCTGGGATGAAACCCTGAGTGGGAATATGTACTCAGCAGGGGGTCTGCTTGAGGATTTCTCTCCCTCTCCCTTTGTGCCTCCCCCTGCTTGTGCTGTCTCTCTCTTAAATCAATCAATCAATCTTAAAAAAAACAGTTATTAAGATGCCAGATTTACCAGCAAAAAAATAAAATTTTCCCAAATGAAACTGTCCTTAGCTGTTTAGGCAAAAGGTAATGACCATACTTGGAAGGTATGGTAGGGGGCTAGTTTTCTTTTATATAGGATCTCTAAGTTACCTACCGAAGCTGAAATGTTAAAAGTATTAGGATAGGGCGCCTGGGTGGCTCAGTTGGTTGAGCGACTGCCTTGGGCTCAGGTCATGATCCTGGAGTCCCGGGATGGAGTCCCGCATCGGGCTCCCTGCTCAGCGGGGAGTTTGCTTCTCCCTCTGACCCTCCCCCCTCTCATGTGCTCTCTGTCTCTCTCATTCTCTCTGTCTCAAATAAATAAATAAAATCTTTTTAAAAAAAAGTATTAGGATAAAGTCTCAGAATTATATTTTGAGTGTGTTATTCTGTATATACTTACCATAATAATTATAAACTTTGATTCAGAAAATATAAAGTTCAAGAATTCTTAGCTTAAAAATATGCAAGTGGAGAATTCTTGTAGAGAATTTCAACTAATACAATTAGTTGGTAATGGAGTTTTTATTGTACTAATTCCAGTTTTTGTGCTAAATTTGACTCTTAAGGAAGTTTCAAGAATACAGTTTGACCCAAGGGATTTTGGATTTTTTTTTTTTTTTAAGTAGGTTTTGCACTTAGCATGGAGCCCACTGCAGGGCTTGAACTCATGACCCCAAGATCAAGACCTGAGCTGAGATCAAGAGTAGGAGGCTTAACTGACTGAGCCACCCAGGTTCCCCAAAAGATTTTGGATTTTTTTTACAAGATGATAAGGAACTGATCAATATTTCAGGTGTCATTGATTTGGAACTTGTGATAGTGAAGAGAAGAATGGATTAAAGCTGCCTTGCAACTAGGAGAAGTTTCTCAACAAATAGCATTTAAAACCAACTATATAAGGTATTCAGATGGCTCAACTGTACACTGTTAAGAACATTCCAATATTTTTAAATATTAATCACAGAAACAGTAATATAAAAAAAATGCTCTGCATATACATTAGAGTAGATTTGACAAGGACTTATAAAAGATTGTGCTTTTCTTTAGTGAAGCAAAACAGTTGTTCGAGTGGGTTCTAAAGGTTGGCACAGATTAAATAATACATAGAAAATATACCTTATTTCTAATTTGTTATGAGTATTTGAGGGAAAATGTCCATCATCAGATGAATAGTGATAAATCTTACTAAATTTAAACTATGATCATACAGTTTATTAACCATAAATATAAATGATAATTTAAATAATTAAATAAAAATAAGATACACAAAAATCTCTTTACTACAAAAATATAGAACTATATCACTGTGAATTAATGATCCACTAATATGTATATAGGGACATAAAAATCGAAAATAGAAAAATAAAACACTACAAGTAATTTTTATTCTATTATATCAAAAGACTAAGGAAACAAGAAGAGATGAAAACATGCCATTACTACTACCCAATTTTAATTTGATAAATTAAAATATAGGAAACAGACTCTTACTAATTTGATCTTTAACTGTAGAAAATGATGTCTGAATATAGGCCAGATTCATAATTCACTGAAAGTATAATTCAAATTAGATCAAATTTATTTCATTGGAGACTATTTTCAATAAATCTACTTATGAAATAATGAATTGATTATAGGATTAATAGCAGATTATCCTTTTGACATATGTCAGAGATATTCCTGTATGCTAGCATTTATTTTTAACTTCCTAATCAAGATATAATTTAACATGTCTGTAACTGTTTGATGAAGGGGACATCAGGTACCATACCTAATTAAGAGATAAGTCTTTTAGAAACAAAAATTCTAAATTCTTAAGGAAAACATGATGATATACCTTAATTTAAATGAAAATTTACATTTTTACTTTATTCATACAACATTGTCAAAAGCAGTATTGTGTGTGTGCATATTCCAGTGTTATAACAACAAAAAACCCCAATGAGTTAGAATGGGGTTATGTGTGCATGCATCCAAAAATTACAGTATTATTGATCCAATTTTGAATTTACCATAGTTAAAGGGTAAAATTAAATAATAAAAATGTCTACAGAAACTTATTCAACCTATTTTATTTTATTTTTTTAAGATTTTATTTATTTATAAGAGAGATTGAGAGAGAGAGAGAGGGCAAGAGAGCACAGAGGAGAGGGAGAGGGAGACGGAGGGGGAGAAGCAGACTCCCTGCTGAGCAGAAATCCCACAACCTGGACATCATAACCTGAGCCTAAGGCAGACGCTTAAGTGACTCAGCCACCCAGGCACCCCTCAACTTCTTTTAAACAACACACTAGTTAATTATCATTTAATAGTGTCAACAGGAGTAAAACTTCCTACATGGCACTGATTAACAGTATTCTGTATTGAGAATATTCTGTATTTTTTAATGATATTTACTGAATAAGATGGACAATAATATAGAGTGCCTGATGTGTTTCATGTATTTATATATTCTTTCATTTTATTCTCACGAAAACCTAGAGTTAACAATCCACAGTTGGCTGATGTGAAAACTGAGGGGAGTAGTAGAGATATAAAATAATTCAGCTAGGGCGCCTGGGTGGCTCAGTTGGTTAGGCGACTGCCTTCGGCTCAGGTCATGATCCTGGAGTCCCGGGATCGAGTCCCGCATCGGGCTCCCTGCTCGGCAGGGAGTCTGCCTCTCCCTCTGACCCTCCCCCCCTCTCATGTGCTTTCTCTCATTCTCTCTCTCTCAAATAAATAAATAAAATCTTTAAAAAAAAAATAATTCAGCTAGCCTGAAAAGGATGTGGATATGGAAATGTTAAATAGAAAAATAGGTTGTGGGGAATGATGGGTGGTTTGTGACAGTGGGTAGAATGACCATACTTCTCCATCCAGCCAGGACAATCCTGGTTTCCACCTGTTGCCTGAGGGTGATTATTAATCATGCCTCTCTCACTCTCAAATGTCTTCCAGCTTGAATGACAAATTATATGGGGCAATGAGGAACCGTGACAGGCTTTTTAGTGTGATAATGACATGATGAGGGCTATGCTCCAGAAACATTAATCTGAAAGAAATGTATACGTGGGAATGAAGAGAAGAAAGACCTGAAGCAGAGAAACTGATTAGGTGTCTACTTCCATCATCTCAGGAAATGTACTGAAAATCTGAATTAGGACAGGGAAAATGGAAAGAAAATAATTGATATTACAAACTGAATGGAGCAATGTTGCAGATATAAAATAAATAGGAGACAGATGCTAAATGCTAATTATGAGGGAGAGTGAGGCATTAACAGTGATTACAAGGTTGGGATCCTGAGTAACTGGGAATATGATGCCACTAATATGTGGAAGGCATTGTGATTGCGTTCTTGGCCTAAGGGCAGTTTTATTTATCTTTTTTTTTTTTTTTTTAAGAAGGCTGCTTCAATTATTATGATTCTCTGATTTAATGTTTTCCTGTAAATTATTCCACTTCAGATACTAAGATGACAGTTTATACTTGCAGAATTTCTAGCTATATAGGTCACGTTTATGTGTACAGTTGATTTTAAAAACCATATTAACATAGAAACTCATATTCTCTAATATTTTCCCAATTGATTTTTCTTCCCTTTGTCTGTATTATCTTGTATAACAAGCCCTGCTCCCCTAGCACAAACAGTAATTTTTTATAAGTTGTTATGATGTCTCTCATATTTTTCCACACAATTTGCATTATATATAATGAAGTTAGAAGCCCTAGGATACTATGATCAAGTACTTGACGTAAACAATGCTGATATACTTTATATTGCATTTAAAAAATGGGGAAATCATACTAACAGGTAAATATTAGTGATGTGCCAGGTTTATTAATAAAGTTTTAAAGTGGTTCTGAGAATAAAACTTTTTTTTAATTTTCCTTATGTTCCTTTAAATAGATAAATAGTTTATCTGGAAAGTTGATACCTGAAGAAAACCATGTCTCTTAGAGAGTACTGATGAAGTCAGTGAAAACCTAGAGGGGGTTATGAAGGGGATTGAAGACTTTTTAATGGAATCAAGTGATTGACATTATTTATTTTTATTTTTTTGGAATTCTCAATATATGTGTTTCCTTTGGGTTTGTATAGACCTATCACTAGCCCTACTTACATTTATCAATTGCAATTAGGGCTTTTTTTTCATGTTTTAAATTTGCTCTTTTATTACTTTAAATGCAATGATTTTGCATTTTGTATTTTACAATTGTAAATCCAATATCTGCCCTCTTTGCGGATCTGATTACGCAGTTTATTTTACCACTTTATTGAACATAAATTGGCATACCAAAAGCTTTACATATTAATGTATACAAGTCAATGAGCTTAGAGATAGTATACACCAGTGAAATGGCCACCACAATCTATGTCATAAACATATTCGTCACCTCCAAAAGTTTCCTCCTTCTCTATTTACTTATTGATAAAAAATGCTTAATAAAAATGCTTAATATAGGATCTTCTACCCTCTTAGCAAACTGAAAGTATACAATTCAGTATTATTAACTATAGGCTCTACACTGTACAGTAAATCTCTAGGGCTTATTTATCTTGAATAAATGAAACTTTGTACTCTAAGGCTTTGAATTTTAACTTATAAATGGGATAAAAAATGACAGAAAGCAGAAGTATAGTGGATATTTTCTTGAGTTATTTGAGCAGAAGGTAAAGGGAGAAGGAGGATTTTATTTTTTTTCTTTTTCTTTTTTTTAAAGGATTTTATTTATTTATTTGACAGAGGGAGAGAGACAGTGAGAGAGGGAACACCAGCAGGGGTAAGTGGGAGAGGGAGAAGCAGGCTTCCCGATATGGGACTCAATCCCAGGACCCTGGGACCATGACCTGAGCCTAAGGCAGACACTTAGACTGAGCCGCCCAGGCACCCTGGGAGATGGAGGATTTTAAAGAGAGTATCACCTAGAAAGCAAATATCTATAGCAGGTTACGGTGAAATGTGAGCAAAAAAATCCTGTAAATAATTATGAGGGAATCCTGTGTACAAGAAAAAAGACAAATTATATGAAGAAACAGCTCATTCAAGATGTTAAGTGGTGCCATTATTTTAGAACAACATAGCTATTAAAGAAATAGCCTGCAATTAGATGAAATGAGTGGACATAGTATCCAAAGAAAAGGCATAAGTACAACGCTTATAAGCTAGTGTTTATATGTCTCGCCCATGCAGTGGGTAAAACTAGTTATACTACCACCACTATTATAACTACTGTTACTATCATGTACCAGGTTATGTGCTAGGCGATTTACACAAGCTGTGCAATGTGACTGTATCACAGTAATATTAAGAGACAGCATCAATTTGTCCATTTTATAGACGAGGAAACTGAGGTGTAGAAAGATTATGCACCTTGCTGAAGTCCCCTCTGCTCATGGAAGTTTGGAAACTATTGTGTGGCTGCAGACAATTAAGATTATCCCCCTAATGTGCACTATACTCAGAACCCACAGATTCTCTAAACCAATTCAATAGTTTAGACCTTGAAAGGGCAAAGAGAGAGGGAGAAGCAGGCTCCCCACTGAGCAGGGAGCCCAACGCTGGGCTGGATCCCAGGACCCTGAGATCATGACCTGAGTGGAAGGCAGATGCTTAACTGACTGGGCCACCCAGATGGCCCCAATTTAGCAGAGATTTTCTAAAATATTAACAGTTGAATATTTCATAAGTAAGTATGTGATCACATACAGCCTTTTTATACTTCAAAAGGCCTGTGTTGATAAACCAATATGTAGTTTTTTATCTCCGTGCCATCACTGGATTATTAAAATTAATTATTTCCCAGCCTTCTATCAGGGCTGTATAAACATTGTATTGTAAATATATATATGTATGTTGTAAATATTTCTATTTGTATATGTGGATAAATGTGTGTTTATTATTTTTTTAATTTATTTATTGAGAGAGATAGTGATAGAGAGAGAGCATGAGAGGGGGAGAGTCAGAGGGAGAAGCAGACCCCCCGCTGAGCAGGGAGCCCGATGCGGGACTCGATCCCGGGACTCCAGGATCATGACCTGAGCCGAAGGCAGTCGCTTAACCAACTGAGCCACCCAGGTGCCCCTAAATATATGTTTATAATATTTATTATAAATACATATATATGTAGTAAATGTATATAGTAAAGAAAACGTGTCTATTGATTATAACAAAATAATACTCTTAATTTAATTTTAACTTTCAAATAAGATAGATATTTTCTCACTGTATTTGTGTAAAAATGCTTAAATTATAGGCAGGTTCTTTTTTTTTTAAATTTCTTAACAATGAATGTTACTAACCATTTTTGTCCTCTCTATCTTCTATGATTATTACTATGTCTTCTGATCAGTATTTTTGGTGTGGGCATCTTTAATGATGAAGTGGTATTACCTAGACCTAAAAAGTTTTTTAAAATAGGACCTTTTACTGAAAAGCATTTTAGGGGTGCCTGGGTGGCACAGTTGTTTAAGTGTCCGACTCTTGGTTTGGGCTCAGGTCGTGATCTCAGGGTCATGAGATCGAGCCTGTGTGGGGCTCTACACTCAGTGCGGATTTGCTTAAGAATCTCTCTCCCTCTCCCTCTGTCCCTCCCCCCACAAATAAATAAATGAATCTTAAAAAAAGCATTTTAAATAATACTTTAGTAGACATTTACTAAGAAGTGAATAAATGAAACGTACTTTGAAAGCTAATCAGTATGTGGCGAATACCTTTCCTTTGTCTCTTCAGATGCATCACTACCTCTCTCTGCCCTACTCTGTACCTCTTGAACCTGAGACTTTGGCGGATTACATCAATGGGCTCTCCAGTTGAGGTCAATGAATGGATGATATCAAAAGGACATCTTGAAATGGAGAAGTCCAAACAAATTTAAGGTTCTATTTCCAGTTTGAGGGGCTTCCCTGACTAGCTGCATCCCTCCAAATAAAGTCTCACCTTAGGCAATGCAGGCGTCTCCCTATCATCTCTCTTTTTCATAGATCCAGAAACTGTTTCCCATCTCACCTGGCCCTTCAAGCCCGTAAGTGTGTCTGTGTGGACCGTGACACAGGTGATGCTATGCCTTAGGCTTCTCCTGTACCGTTTCTATTAGTTTGCTGCTAATTAATTATTGAGACTGCTGTAACAAAGTACCACATACAAGATGATTTAATCAAGAAACATGTGTTGTCTCATAGTCCCAAGGCTAGAAGTCTGAGATCAAGATGTTACCGGACAGAGGACTCTGTTCTGAACCTGGGTTTGGCTGCTTCCCACTAGAAAATCAGTACTTGAACATGGTGGAACATCTGGGAACATGGTGGAACAACGTCCCAAACACCATCTCCACCAGTCTAGGTGAAGCAGGAAGCTTCTAAAGAGGAAGGTGAGGAAATGGTGAGGGGGAATGGTAGGAAGAGCTGGTGCTCAGCAGTTAATCATCTGTCAGCATGATCTGAGCCGACAGGCTAACATTGGTGATGGCTATTTTCGAACGTGGTCAGATCTGTTCCTTTTTTCCTCAAGGCCAGTGCCTTGCAAAATCTCAAGGAAAGTAGGTTAGTTCTGCTACAAACTATAGGGCTTAAGTCAGCAAGCAAGGAGTGCATAGCTTGAGATAAGTTAACCCTTAAGACCGGTGGCAGTGTTGTTACAAAGGTATCCACAGGATCCGTTCCTTCTGATGCTGTGAGGGTTTGTCTGTTCCATGCTTCTAATGGTTTGCTAGAATTGCTGGCATTACCTTGCTTGTAGACACATCACCCCTATCTCTGCCTTCATGTTTAATTGGTGATTTCCTGTATTTGTCTTTCTCTGTATCCAAGTTTCCTCTTTTTAAAAGGGCAGCCGTCATATTGGATTAAGGATGGCATAATGACCTTCTTTTAACTTGTTACCTCTGTGAAGACCCTACCCCCAAATAAGGTCACGTTCTGAGGTACTAGGAGTTAAAATTCCAACATATCTTTTTTTGGAGGATACATTTCAATACAAAACACCGTTGGCTCAGCATTGTAAACAATCCCCATATTAAACTCTCTTCAAACTACCCAATTTGAGAGTTCTACCTGGTTTCCTGACTGACAGAGTTCATACCAGAAGAACATTAACAGCTGCTCTCCAGTGTATATCATGTATTGAAGTATAATGACTACCTATTTTCAGATCAGGAATGTCAAAAGAGTATATTACTTATTTCCTATGTGCAAATGCATGTTTAGAGCACAGTCATTTCAGTTACAGGTACCCAAGTATAAAAAATCAAGATTTATTCCCCTTGGTTTAAAATAAAATTGCTTTAGCAAATTTTACAAATTGCCATAACAAAATTCATGGAATTTTTGAAGCAGGCAAAAAATGTTTTTTAAACCATGCTTCTATATATTTTTATAAGTTAAAGATACAGTAAATGACTTCCATTTCTCAGTTCTTTTTGCCTAGTCATATACTCTGACTAATTTGAGACATCTGTATGATATCAGTCTTAACAATTCTCATACCTTTTTCATCAAATATTATTGAGACATTTACTACAAAACATGAAAACGGAAAACCGATCAATTAGCAGACATTAAGCAACTGCTGCCTTTTGTATAGTACTAAGTACTATTAGCACTATTCGTGGTCAAACAAATGGGAGGGGGTGGCGATGCCAAGAGTTAGAATGGAACATGATATTTCCTGCATGATGAAAAATTGTTCCAGTTGAAGGAAAAACAGGATCACTTTTTCAGAGTCAGAGTGGTGATGATATTGACGGAAATGTGTATGGAATAGAAAGGGCAATGGTATCATTCTAATGTAAAAAAAAAAAAAAAAGAAGGCAAAACAAAATCAGTCTGCTAAATGATTAGATACTCTTTTCCATTTTTTTAGTAATAAGGTGACTTGGAGTTTATATATATGAATAATATACAATTATTCTTCCAAGACATTCCATATCTTTAAAATCTCTGCTAAATTGGGGCCATCTGGGTGGCCCAGTCAGTTAAGCGTCTGCCTTCCATTCAGGTCATGATCTCAGGGTCCTGGGATCCAGCCCAGCGTTGGGCTCCCTGCTCAGTGGGGAGCCTGCTTCTCCCTCTCTCTTTGCCCTTTCCTCCTCTTATGCTTTTTCTCTCTCTCTCTCTCCCTCTCAAATAAGTAAATAAAATCTTAAAAAAATAAAATAAATGCTAAATTGATTTTTAGTGTATATTTGGGAAAATAAAAAAGAAGAAAGAGGAAAAGAGCAGTTAGCTTTAAGTTTTGTTTTGCCAAGATCCTTAATGCTACTCATCTGTATCTGGAATCCTGACAAAAGGAGAGTTGTATGCATCCTAAATATTTATAGTGATTGTAGGAATGTCCTAATTCCTAGAAGATGCCAGGCATTATTCTGCCATTTCCTCTGCACACTTGTTTAAATGTCATGCTCTGGGAAACAGGAAAAAGAGCATGTGTGAAAGCAAAGGAGAAATGCTCCAGATAACAAGGCTGCATAAGAGATAGAGGGAGGAAGCAATGAGGGTCAGGAGTTCATGGAAGTCATGGTTGAATCAGGAGAGACAGAGAAAACTGTACCTTTACAGAAAAAGGGAAATATAACTTTAACATTATGAATAAAAAGAGAGAAGAACTTAAAATAGGAAAAAAGGAAAGAAGAGAATTTTTACATTAGCTTGAGAAAAATTCAATGGGAAGAATGAATTTCAGTGAATGAACTGGGTGTAAGGTGAGGATAATGATGCTAAACCTGGGAAGCATGACATTTTATTGTCTAGTAACTCAAATCAGGAGTTGCCCTGATCTTATAATTGAGGTTGGCTGCATTTATGCCATGGAAGGGAGGAGCATAATTGATGAGAGAAACATTTACTCATTTAGGCAATGATCAATCAAAAATGTTAGAGATTACTATAGTCAATGAATCTGGATCTTAGTGGACTTTCTCTGTAGACAGCCAGCCATGTCCTTTCCTTCATTGTCTCTGTTGTCTTTAAGTCCTCATATACAGAATCATTGGTATTATATTTACTGGCCTCTAATTAGGAATGAGTTTTCTCAAAGGTAGAGAATAAACCAATGAAATCAGCTTCCTCCATTTATTTATGAGGTTAAAAATTACTATGATCTTGGGGCACCTGGGTGGCTCAGTGGGTTAAGCATCTGCCTTAGGCTCAGGTCATGATCCCAGTGTCCTGGGATCAAGCCCCACATTGGGCTCCCTGCTCAGTGGGGAGCCTGCTTCTCCCTCTGCCTGCCACTCCCCCTGCTTGTGCTCACGCTCTCTCTTTCTCTCCATCAAATAAATAAATAAAATCTTTAAAAAATTTAATTTGATCCTCAAATGTATATGCTGATGATTCATTATTAATAAATACACACACACACACACACACTATCTAGAAATAGGCTCTGGGAAATCTCTGATACAATAGAAGTACCTATAAACCTCTGGAATCAAATCAGTCTTAAGCTACCCTGCCCATTTTGTCACCCATGGAAACAAAACAGAACAAAACAAAGTAACAAAAAATATTTCATTGGGCGCCTGGGTGGCTCAGATGGTTAAGCGTCTGCCTTCGGCTCAGGTCATGATCCCAGGGTCCTGGGATCGAGTCCCGCATCAGGCTCCCTGCTCCTTGGGAGCCTGCTTCTCCCTCTGCCTCTCTCTCTCTCTGTGTCTCTCATGGATAAATAAATAAAATCTTTAAAAAAAAATATTTCATTGATCCAGCCCGTAAGTCTGGACTTCTGCCTCAGAGAGACAACTTGTAACTATCAATATGGAGGGTGGAAAAATAACTTTTTGGATCAAGACAGACTTAGATGTGACTCCCAATTTTAATCCTTTCTAGATACAATACTTTCATTATTATTATTATTATTATTTTCTTTTTGAGTATAGTTGACACACATTGTTACATTAGTTTCAGGTGTACAACACAGTGATTCATAAGTTTATACATTGTGCTATGCTCACCAAAGTGTAGCTACCATCTACCTCCTTATATCACTATTAAAATATCATTAATCATATTCCATATCTTGTGTCTTTTATTCCTGTGATCTTTTTATTCCATAACTGGAAACTGTATCTTTCACTCCTCTTCACCTATTTTGTCCAATCACTTCCCCTCTAGCAGCCATCAGTTTGCTCTCAGGAATTTATAGTTCTGAGTCTGCTTTTTGCTTGTTTATTTGTATGTTGTGGTGGTGGTTTTAGATTACACTTATGAGTGAAATCATATGGTATTTGTCTTTCTCAGTCTGACTTATTTCACTTAGCATAATACCCTCATTTATCTCAAATGGTACAATCTCATCCTATTTTATAGCTGCATAATATTCCTGTATGTGGGGTGGGGAGGGGTGTGTGTACATGCCACATCTTTTATTTTAAGATTTTATTTATTGATTTGTCAGAGCAAAAGAGAGCACAAGCAGGGGAGGCTGCAGGCAGAGTGGGGAGGGAGAAGCAGGCTCCCCACTGAACAAGGAGTCTGACTCGGGACTCATCCCAGGACCCTGGGATCATGACCTGAGCCAAAGGCAGACTCTTAACCAACTGAGCCACCCAGGTGTCCCCATGCCACATCTTTCTTATCTATTCATCTATTGATGGACACAGGTTGCTTCCATATCTTGGCAATTGTAAATAATGCTGCAATAAGCATAAGGGTGCCTATGTCATTTCAAGTTAGTGATTTTCTTTGGGTAAATACCCAAGAGTGGAACTGTTGGATCATGGGATAATGCTATTATTTATTTTAATTTAAAAATTTTTTTTATTTTACATTTTTAAAATTTTATTATGTTAATCACCATACATTACATCATTAGTTTTTGATGCAGTGTTCCATGATTCATTGTTTGCATGTAACACCCAGTGCTCCATGCAGAACCTGCCCTCTTTAATACCCATCACCAGGCTAACCCATCCCCCCAACCACCTCCCCTCTAAAACCCTCAGTTTGTTTTTCAGAGTCCATAGTCCCTCATGGTTCGTCTCGCCCTCTGATTTCCCCCGCTTCATTCTTCCCTTCCTACTATCTTCTTATTTTTTAACATATAATGTATTATTTGTTTCAGAGGTACAGGTCTGTGATTCATCAGTCTTTCACAATTCACAGCGCTCACCATAGCACATACCCTCCCCAGTGTCTATCACCCAGCCACCCCATCCCTCCCACCCCCCACCACTCCAGCAACCCTCAGTTTATTTCCTGAGATTAAGAATTCCTCATATCAGTGAGGTCATATGATACATATCTTTCTCTGATTGACTTATTTCGCTCAGCATAATACCCTCCAGTTCCATCCACATTGTTGCAAATGGCAAGATTTCATTCCTTTTTATGGCTGCAAAATATTCCATTGTATATATATACCATATCTTCTTTATCCATTCATCTGTCGATGGACATCTTGGCTCTTTCCACAGTTTGGCTATTGTGGACATTGCTGCTATAAACATCAGGTTGCCCATACCCCTTCTGATCCCTACATTTGTATCTTTGGGATAAATACCCAGTAGTGCAATTGCTGGGTCATAGGGTAGCTCTATTTTCAACTTTTTGAGAAACTTCCATGCTGTTTTCCAGAGTGGCTGCACCAGCTTGCATTCCCACCAACAGTGTAGGAGGGTTCCCCTTTCTCCGCATCCCCGCCAACATCTGTCCTTTCCTGACTTGTTAATTTTAGCCATTTGGACTGGTGTGAGGTGGTATCTCATTGAGGTTTTGATTTGGATTTCCCTGATGCCGAGCGATGTTGAGCACTTTTTCATGTGTCTGTTGGCCATTTGGATGTCTTCTTTGGAAAAATGTCTGTTCATGTCTTCTGCCCATTTCTTGATTGGATCATTTGTTCTTTGGGTGTTGAGTTTAAGAAGTTCTTTATAGATTTTGGATACTAGCCCTTTATCTGATATGTCATTTGCAAATATCTTCTCCCATTCTGTCGGTTGTCTTTTGGTTTTGCTGACTGTTTCTTCAGTTTATTTCCTGAGATTAAGAATTCCTCATATCAGTGAGGTCATATGATACATATCTTTCTCTGATTGACTTATTTCGCTCAGCGAAAGCTTTTTATCTTGATGAAGTCCCAATAGTTCATTTTTGCCCTTGCTTCCCTTGCCTTTGGCAATGTTTCTAGGAAGAAGTTGCTGCGGCTGAGTTTGAAGAGGTTGCTGCCTGTGTTCTCCTCTAGGATTTTGATGGACTCCTGTCTCACATTGAGGTCTTTCAACCATTTGGAGTCTATTTTTGTTTTTGGTGTAAGGAAATGGTCCAGTTTCATTCTTCTGCATGGGGCTATCCAATTTTCCCAACACCATTTGTTGAAGAGACTATCTTTTTTCCATTGGACATTCTTTCCTGCTTTGTCAAAGATTAGTTGACCCTAGAGTTGAGGGTCCATTTCTGGGCTCTCTATTCTGTTCTGTTTTTGTGCCAGTACCGTACTGTCTTGATGATGACAGCTTTGTAATAGAGCTTGAAGTCCGGAATGGTGATGCCACCAGCTTTGCTTTTCTTTTTCAACATTCCTCTGGCTATTCCAGGTCTTTTCTGGTTCCATACAGATTTTAGGATTATTTGTTCCATTTCTTTGAAAAAAGTGGATGGTATTTTGATAGGGATTGCATTGAATGTGTAGATTGCTCTAGGTAGCATTGACATCTTCACAATATTTGTTCTTCCAATCCATGAAAAGGGAACGTTTTTCCATTTCTTTGTGTCTCCCTCAAATTCTTTCATGAGTATTTTATAGTTTTCTGAGTACAGATTCTTTGCCTCTTTGGTTAGATTTATGCCTAGGTATCTTATGGTTTGGGGTGCAACTGTAAATGGGATCGACTCCTTAGTTTCTCTTTCTTCTGTCTTGTTGTTGGTGTATAGGAATGCCACTGATTTCTGTGCATTGATTTTCTATCCTGCCACTTTACTGAATTCCTGTATGAGTCCTAGCAGTTTTGGGGTGGAGTCTTTTGGGTTTTCCACATAAAGTATCATATCATCTGCAAACAGTGAGAAGTTTGACTTCTTCTTTGCCAATTCGGATGCCTTTTATTTCTTTTTGTTGTCTGATTGCTGTGGCTGGGACTTCTAATACTATGTTGAGTAGCAGTGGTGATAATGGACATTCCTGCCATGTTCCTGACCTTAGGGGGAAAGCTCTGTTTTTCCCCATTGAGAATGATATTTGCTGTGGGTTTTTCCTAGATGGCTTTTATGATCTTGAGGTATGTACCCTCTATCCCTAAACTCTGAAGAGTTTTGATCAAGAAAGGATGTTGTACTGTGTCAAATGCTTTTCCTGCATCTATTGAGAGGATCATATGATTCTTGTTCTTTCTTTTATTAATGTATTGTATCACATTGATTGATTTGTGGATGTTGAACCAACCTTGCAGCCCAGGGATAAATCCCACTTGGTCGTGGTGAATAATCCTTTTAATGTACTGTTGGAACCTATTGGCTAGTATTTTGGTGAGAATTTTTGCATCTGTGTTCATCAAGGATATTGGTCTGTAATTCTCCTTTTTGATGGGGTCTTTGTCTGGTTTAGGGATCAAGGTAATGGTGGCCTCATAAAATGAGTTTGGAAGTTTTCCTTCCATTTCTATTTTTTGGAACAGTTTCAGAAGAATAGGTATTAATTCTTCTTGAAATGTTTGGTAGAATTCCCTGGGAAGCCATCTGACTCTGAGCTTTTGTTTGTTCGAAATTTTTGATGACTGCTTCAATTTCCTTAGTGGTTATAGGTCTGTTCAGGTTTTCTATTTCTTCCTGGTTCAGTTTTGGTAGTTGATACATCTCTAGGAATGCATCCATTTCTTCCAGGTTATCTAATTTGCTGGCATAGAGTTGCTCATAATATGTTCTTATAATTGTTTGCATTTCTTTGGTGTGGTTGTGATCTCTCCTCTTTCATTCATGATTTGTTGATTTGGGTCATTTCTCTTTTCTTTTTGAAAAGTCTGGCCAGGGGTTTATCAATCTTGTTAATTCTTTCAAAGAACCAGCTCCTACTTTCTGTTCTTTTGGTTTCTATTTTTTAAATTAACTTTGAAAGACTAAAGAATAGGGGAAAAAATGCCATGAATTCTATGTTTTGTATTCCCCTAGTGCTGGAGTTCTGCTGTTCTCATTTATGGGTAAACTTGGTCTTGGCTGGCTGTTCTTGCTTCTCTTCTGGGAGAGGGGCCTGTTGCCGTGGTTCCCAAATGTCTTTGCCGGAGGCAGAATTGCCCCGCCCTTGCCAGTCCGGGCTAAGTAATCTGCTTGGGTTTGCTCCCGGGAGCTTTTGTTCCCTGCAAGCTTTCCGTACAGCTTTGGAGGATGAGAGTGAAAATGGCAGCCTCCCAATCTCCGCCTCAGAGGAGCCGAGAACTCGGGGCCCCACTCCTCAGTGAGTCCCCAGAGAAAGCAGTCAGTCACTCCCGTCTCCCCAGTCTCCAGCCGCACTCCGCGCTCACACGGCCTGTGATTGGGCGCTTCTATCTCTGGCACCCGACCCCATGCGGAGTCTCCAAACCCAGCAGATCCCTGTGGTGCACTCCCACGCCACTCCTCCCAGGGGAGGAAGGGGAGTCTCCCTGGATCTACTGCTTGTTGGGTCCCTGCTGGAGGAGCAGGGCCCGACTGTGCCACAGATCATGGTTTATGGCAACCCCGAGCTGAGAGCCCGTGCCTCAGCTCCATCTCTGCAGCCGGCTTCCCCGCTCTGATCCCTGGGAGCTCTGCCGCACTCAGGCACCCCCGGTCTTTCTGTGACCCCGAGGGTCCTGGGACCACACTGTCCCAGTGAAGTTTCCACCACCCCCCCCCCCTTAGCCACTAGAGTGACGTCCCTCAGCGGAGCTGACTTCTAAAAGTTCCAATTTTGTGCTCCGTGGCTCTATCACTTGCCAAAAGCAGCTGACGGAGAGCCCCTCCCCCGCCGTCTATCCTCCCAAATATAGCCTCGGATTCACTTTTCCACAAGTCCTACCTTCCAGAAAGTGGTCGCTTTTCTGTTCAGAGAGTTGCTGCTATTCTTTTCTTCGATCTCCTGTTAAGTTCGTAGGTGTTCAGAATGGTTTGATCCCTATCTAGCTGAATTCCTGGGACTAGATGAAATTTAGGTCTCCTACTCCTCCACCATCTTGCTCCTCCCCCGATAATACTATTTTTTAAATTTCTGAGAAACCCCAAACTTTTTTCCATAGTGGTTGTACCAATTAACATTCCCACCCACAGTATAGGAGGGTTCCTTTTTCTTTAACATAATAGTTTTCTTTCCTAAGATAGGGATAAATTTGAGAATGAATTTTTTAAAATTATGGGTAAAAGATATAACAAAAAATTACCATCTTAGTACAGTTTAGCAGTGTTAACTATTTTCATATTGTTGTATGACAGATCTCTAAAACATTTTCATTGGAAAGCTGGAACTCTAAACCCATTGAACAATAAGTCCCCATTTCCACATCATCCAGGACACTGGCAACCACCATCCTACGTTGTGTTTCTAAAGTTTGACTACTTTGGATATCTCACAGAAGTGGAATCATCTTGTGTTTGTTTTGTGTGACTAGCTTGGTTCACTTAGCATAATGTCCTCAAGGTTCATCCACAAATGTAACATATGACAGGATTTCCTTCTCTTTAAGGCTGAAAACATTCCCATTTTATGTCTATACCACATTTTTTTAATCCATCAATTCATTGATATTTGAGTTGCTTCTATTTCTTGATTATTGTGAATAATACTGCAGTGAACATGGATGTTAAGTACCTCATAGATATCTTGCTTTCGGTTCTTTTGGGTATATACCAGAAAGTGGAATTGATAAATAATATGGTGATTCCATTTTTAATTTGTTGAGGGACTTCAGTTGTTTTCCAGAGCAGCTGTTTCATTTTACATTCTTACTGACAGTGCACGAGGGCTGAACAAGGGACCCAACTTTTTTACATCCTTGCAAACACTTGTTTTCTGGGTTTGTTTTTGTTTTTATTTGTTTTTTTGTTAGTGGCTGTCCTAACGGGTGTGATGTGATATCTCATTATAGTATGTATTTTCATTTCTGTGATGGTTCATGATGTTGAGCATCTTTTCATGTGCTTGTTGGCCATTTGAATATCTTCTTGGAGAAATATCTATTCAAATCCTTTGCCCATTTTTAATAGAGTTGTTTTGTTTTTTTGTTGTTGAACAGTAGGAGTTTTTTATACCTCCCAGATATTAAGCCATTCTCAGATACATGATTTTCAGATATTGTCTCTCATTTTATAAATATTTTCATTCAGTTGATTATTTTCTTTCATGTGTAGAAGTTTTTAAGTTTGATGTACTTTCATTTGCTTTTTACTTTTGTTGTCTGTGTTTTTGATATCATATCCAATCAATCATTGCCAACTCCAGTGTCATGAAGTTTTTCCCTTATGTTTTCTTCTAGGTGATTTTGTGGTCTCACATTGAGGTTTTTAATCCATTTCCATTTAATTTTTATATATGGTATAAGATAAGGGTCCAACTTTTCTTTTTTGTTTGTTTATTTGTTTATTTGTTTGTTTTGCTTGTGGATATCCAGTTGTCTTGTTTTCTCAACACTGTTTGTTTAAGAGACTGTCCTTTTCCAATGTGTGATCTTAGAACCCTTGTTGATAATCATTTGACGATTTGTGTGAGAGTTTATTTCTGGGCTTTCTGTGGCGTTCCATTGGTCTATATGGTCTGTCTTTATGCCAGTACCACCTTGTTTTGATTATTATAGCTTTGTAATATGTTTTGAAATAAGGATATGTGAGGCCTCCAACTTTGTTCTTCTTTTTCAGGATTGATTTGGTTATTCAGGGTCCTTTGAAATTCTGTATAAATTTTAGGATTTTTTTCTATTTCTTCCAAAAAAAATTCCATTGGGATTTTGATAGGGATTGTACTGAATCTATAGATCTTCTTGGGTAGTAGAGGCATCTTAACAAAATTAAGTCTCCAATTTACAAACATAGGATATATTTTATTTATTTTTATATCTTTTAACTTCTTTCATCAGTTTTTGGTAGCTTTGACTACACAATTCTTTTGCCTCCTTAGTTACATTTATTCCTAAGTATTTTATTGTTTTTGGTGGTATTGCAAATGAATTTTCTTCATAATTTCTTCTCAGATTATTTATTATTAGTATGTAGAAACACAGCTTGTTTTTGCATATTGATTTTATATCCTGCAACTTTGCTGTGCTTATCTATTAGTTCTAAGAGTTTGTGTGTATGGAATATAGGATTTTCTGCATATAAGATTATATCATTTGTGAATGGAGATATTTTTACTTTTCCTTTTCAATTTGGGTGCTTTTTATTTCTTTTCTTGACTAATTGTTCTGGCTAGAACTCCCAGTACTATGTTAAATGAAAGTGGCAAGAATGGGCATCTTTGCCTTGTTCTTGATCTTTGAGGAAAAATTTTTAGTCTTTAACCATTGAGTGTGATGTTACCTATGAACTTTTCACATATGGCCTTTATTACACTGCTGCAGTTTTCTTCTATTCCTAGTTTCAGGAGAGTTTTTATTACGAAAGGGTGTTGAATTTTGTCAGATATATTTCTTACATCAATTAGGATGATTGGATGATTTTTGTCCTTTATTCTGTTAATAAGGTATACTACATTAGTTGATTTTTATATGTTGACTCATCCTTGTATTCCAGGAATAAATCCCACTCAGTCCCTTTTAATGTACTATTGATGTATTTTTCATATAGCCACTTCTCACCTGAAATATGGCAACAGCCTTCTAATAGTTTTCCCTGTATGCAGTTATGTTCTCTTAAAGACAAGTCTTCACTTAACCATCAGAGAATTGTTTTAAGATGTTAACCAAATTTCCCTTCCCAAAACCTTTCAATGACTTCCCACCAAAATCAATACCGAGGGGGAACCTGGGTGGCTCAGTTAAGTGTCTGCCATCAGTTCAGGTCATGATCCTGGGATCCTGGGGTCGAGCCCCACATCGGGCTCCCTGCTCAGTGGAGAGTCTGCTTCTCTTTCTGCCCCTCCCCCCGACTTGTGCCCTCTCACTCTCTCTCAAATAAATAAATAAATAAAATCTTTAAAAAATCAGTACTAAATATAATTATAATGGGTCACAAGGCTCTACATGGCTGGCCCACCTACCTCTCTGAGCTTAATCCAATACTGCCATACTAGCTTTCCTTAGCATCTTTTGTCCTTGCTATCCCTTCTACATGGAAAACTTCCTCCAAATATTTATAGGACTCTTTTGTTCCTCTATACTAAGATTGAAATATTTATTTTATTAGGAAGGCTACTTTGGACATTCTATCTGAAATGTATCATCCACTTCTCTTTATGCTTATGTCAACTATTTTTCATAATTCTTATAACTATAGCATAATATATTATAACAATATGGATTTTTAGATTAAGTTTCTCTCCTACTATAAAATAAGCTTCCTAAGATGAGTACTATCTTTTTTTTTCTTTTGTCATTACTTCATCTCTAGTGGCTATTATAGCACCTGACCCAAAGAGATGCTCAAAATATATTTCAGTAGGGGCGCCTGGGTGGCTCAGTTGGTTAAGCGACTGCCTTCAGCTCAGGTCATGATCCCGGGGTCCTGGGATCAAGTCCCACATCGGGCTCCCCCTGCTCTGTGGGGAGCCTGCTTCTCCTTCTGCCTCTGCCTGTCACTACCCCTGCTTGTGCTCTCTCTCTCTCTCTGTCAAATAAATAAATAAAATCTCAAAAATATTTATATATATTTCAGTAAAACTTAGACTAATAAATCAAATAAGAAAATCCCTCCTTTACATTTCATATCAAACTATTCCTCTAAAATCCACAGTTTCCTTATTTTAGCTTCACTTGTAGGACAATGAGTCAATCTAATTCATGTGTATATTTCAGCTTGCTATAACTGTAAATGTAACTTAGAAGCAAACTAAAATATTCTCTTTCATATTTGGAAATAGACTTGAAACATGGTTAAAGTTGAATTGCTATCCAGTCATCTGTCTTTGTCAAAGTATTTTATAAAAATGTTAAGGTTGGAGCAAATATAACTAACATTTATAGGAAAAAATATGAACTTCTGTAATAGATGAGGTGGAACATGTTGAGAATCCCCAGCTCAGGCTTAATTAGGATTGATTCAATGTTAAAATGATAATGAAACAAGGGAGCTGGAACTATTAATTGAACACAAAGATAGGTAATAAGGCAGGTTGTCTGTGAACTTAAACTGAGGAAGCAGCTCTGTGAAGTCACCTAAGATTATTCTAGGACATGCATTGTATAGCTAAGTGAACCTTATCACCTGCCTAGTAAGTGTATAAAACAGTGTACCAGTAATAGGGCCTGATTTGAAGTAAAAATAAATAAATAACCAAACAAAACATTGAATTACGCGTGCACTGAGTTCTTGCTTAAGTCTAAGGCATCTGATTATTTTAATGCTCTTTCATAAATTTCCTTTACTAGTTTGTCTTGGTATTTTATGCTCAATAGTAAACATAGCAAATAGAACATATTAATCTCCAAGACTCATTTTAAAATGTGTTATTTCTTTTTCTTCATAGCTTTTAATTTTTCTTATATTTCACTGGCTAATGGAACCCTTTTATTTATTCAGTATAAAATGTCCCTATAGAACTATTTTCAATAATTTAAGCCACATTCTGTAAAATAAATAATAATAAAGAACTCTTTTGGCTAAGGTTTTATGAAACAATTTAGTAACATTATATTGCTATTCCTAATTGATATGCACATTGAGGATAATTTAAGTACAGTTGTTTTCATGTATAACACCTATATTGTATTTGTTCTAAATTTCTATTTTTATAAAAATTACATTAGCTTGATCTTTATTTTTAGATAAAATAACTGTAATCTATATATAGTATTTAAATCCTATAATACAATATTTATCCTATTAGCCACATATTTTCTTCTATTACTAGATTATATATTTTTTAAATATCTCAAATACTGTCTGTTGATTATTGCTTTCATTAAGCAAGATACAGTTCTTATCATTTTTTTAAGTGACAAGAAGGAATACTACATAGAAAGAAATTAAAGTTTTCCAATTTCCCTACTGCTTTTAAGCAAAACCATTCAACAAATACAATAAATTCAAACAATAAATCTCTAGTGATTACATGGTTGGCATATCACTCAACCTAAGCATTACTATTTAATTATTTGAAATGGGCATATAAACAGCCTGTATGTAATAGTGATGTTTTGTATATCAGTCTGAAAACTTGGGCATATATTTTCTTTTTTTTTTTTAAAGATTTTATTCATTTATTTGAGAGAGAATGAGATAGAGAGAGCATGAGAGGGGGGAGGGTCAGCGGGAGAAGCAGACTCCCTGCTGAGCAGGGAGCCCAATGCGGGACTCGATCCCGGGACTCCAGGATCATGACCTGAGCCGAAGGCAGTCGCTTAACCAACTGAGCCACCCAGGCACCCGAAGGCATATATTTTCTTAATTTTTTGGAATCTTATAAGTTGTGTCATTAACAAAATAGTGGTAAAGGGTAAGTGAGTATATATCCATGTAAGACTAACAAGTATTTTTTTGTCAGTGGTTTCCATGTGAGTTTAGTTTAAAAATTCTGTACTTCAGTCTAATTTTGAAGCATATATACTTGAATTATCCTGGTTTATATCCTTCTTTCCTACATTTACCAAGGATAAGTATAGACTAAGAATCAATAAAATACTTTGCAGAATAAGGTAAGACAGCTAAGACAATGTCAGGAACTTGAAACTTAAGAATCAAACTGCATATTGCTTACTTTCAGATGATAAATTTTCTATCCACTGTTCCTAGAAACTAACATACCATTTTTTAAATTCCTAAACTACCCAAAGAATGTTAAATAAGCATTTGTTAGATAATAATTAAGCATAATTAAAATTCCAGTGATCTTAAGATGTTGATTGATAAACATTATAAGTTAGTATAACAAAATATAACATCCTTGCAATAAATTACCAAATGATGATGCTAATACTTTTATTGAAAAGGCAAAATAATATTTTAGGAAATGTTTAATTCAGTGGGAAAATGTTCAGACTTTTATTCTTTGAGCAACTATTTATTGGACTTTTCCCACCTGCCAATTTGTGTCTAGGACATGAAGATATAGATGTGAGCAATAAAGAAGGCCAAACTCTCATTTAAGGATAGACAACAAACACAGAAAAAGTAAATACACATGTTTATAGATGGTGTGTTTATTGTGAGCCAGAAATTCACATCACATTGTTGATATCAAATTTATAAATCCTAGTTTTTTATGGATATCAAAATTTATAAATCCTAGTTTTTCCCCCCTAGGGTAATCACTATCTAGTGATTGGAGAGAGGAATTTAAAAAGAAACAAAAACAAACAAACAAAAAAACTGAATAAAGTCAGAATGGTCTAAAGGAAGAAAGTGTCACAAACAGTTTGCAAATAAGATAAAGTTCTGTGAAAGAAATAGCATTCAATATACTCTTGAGGAATAGGTAGATTTTGAAAAATTTAAAAGGTGTAGTAAGTGAATGTGTTGTCAAATATATTAATGCATTTAGTCAATAAATATATATTGAGCACTTATACTAAAGGCAGCTCTCTGCGCACAGAATAGAGGTATGAACAAGTTGGGTTTTACACTCAATTAGCTAACATTCAAGCAGAAGAAAACATAATGTTGAGGAATAAGTAAATGAATGAATTAATGATCTATTTTCAAACGTTAATATATCCTATGAAGAACAAGTAGCAGTAAAATTGTTAAAAGTTGGTAGTGTAGAGTATTGGTAGGCAGAAAAAGGCCACTCCATGAAGTTAAATGTTAAGGTCTCAGCCTTAGGGAAATCTGGGAGAACAGAATTTGGGAAGTGGAAGCATCAAGTATGGAGATACTAAAATGGATATAAGCTTCACATGTTCAAAGACCAAGATTGCTACAGTGATTGGAACTCGATGAAGATAAGGGCAGGGGTAAAGTCTGACATCAAAGATATGAGTGCCAGTGGTGGAAGGACCTATGAACAATGCTTAGTAATTTAGTTTAAGCAAAGAAGTGACATATTGTGACATATATATTTTAAAAAATAACTGTAGAAAATACATTGTTATATTTAATATGTGTAAAATATATTTTAAAGGAGATAACAGAGTAAGATCAGTTAGGCAACCAGACAATGGGGTGATGATAGATGATATCTAATATAGATGAAGGTAGGTGGGACTAAAGTGTGTACCAGTGACGAAATAAACTTACAAAGTTCAGTGAAACTTGTGCTGTCCGATTTTAATATGATTTTAATTGAGGTATTAAGGCAAAACCAGGAGTTTTTACTTAATTTAGTAGACAATAGTAACTCTGAAGATTTTTTTGTTGTTGTTACTGGTCTGGTGGTTCTATTTTATTTTTTCTTCTTCTTCAATACATTAACTCTTGATTTTTCACAGAAAATTATCATGTGAGGCTTTATTAATACCTTGTTGAAATTAAATTGCATCAAGTCTGTACAGTTCTTTAGAAACTTCACTGGGTGATTGCTATTTTCCCTGACTTGTTCTTAGTTTACACATGATTATCATTTTTTTTTTTTTGGTCATCTCTCTTATTATCTTTATGATAACTATTATCTTTTTACTTGAGCTACATGATTCAGGGCTCAGAGTCATATGCCTTACTAAACATCTGCAATTAAGTAATTCACAGGTATCTAAAACACAACCCGTCCCAAATCGAATTCATCTACCTCACTGAAATCTTCTCTTTTTATGATCGTTTTCTTACTGAATGGCTCCCCATTCATCAGAGTTAAAGCTCGAAACCTGGTTGCTTAACTTTTGAGCTCCTTGTATCCTAACTTAGATGTCACTTTCTTCATGAAGAATTCCTAATTCCACTCTTTGCAGTCTTTTTTTTTTTCCCCTCTATGCAGTCTTAATCAGGCTATTATTTTATCCTTCCCCTTCTAGCCCACTCTCAATGTGCACATTGTTACTCCCCTATTAAAGGTCACCATTTAGGAATTTGGAAACTCTCAAATTCCTGGACTTACAGAATTAAGCATATTAAGTATTGATTCTATACTATGAGCAAGGTATGGGCTAAAATTAGAAATCCCATAATGAAATCTTTCATGGAGTTTGCATACAAAACAGGATACATGCTTAAATATGTAATTACATGTAATGTAATAAAAACTGTAATTTTGAGGAAATTAAAGATGCAGTTGACCATCATGTTGGGATGCCTGTTGAAGACTGCAGAAAAGAAAAAAAATAAAATAAAGACTGTCAAGAGTGGAATTGGGAATTCTTCCTGAAGAAAGTGACATCTAATTTGGGATACAAAGAACTCAAAAGGTTTTGAGGTTTTGAGGTTTTGAAGCTGATGAACGAAGGTACCGTTCAATAAGAAAAGGATCATAAAAAGAGAAGATTTTCAGTGAGATAAATGAATTGGATTTGGGACAGGTTGTGTTTTAGTTACCTGGGTATTTAATTGCAGATGCTTAGTAAGGCATATGACTCTGAGCCCTGAATCAGGTCAACAGAATGTACAGGATTATGGAAGGAGTGGAGAATTCCCAGAGGATATGTAGAATAATTAAAAAGAGTAGGATTTGATCCCTGAGAAATGACATTTCAGAATGGCAGAAGAGGAGGAGTCATAAGGACAAAACAAGGGGAGAAGGAGGGAGGGAGTTACAGAGAAGGAAAAATAAAGGATAGGACATGAGAAGGAAAGCAAAAAAAAAAAAAAAAAAAGGCAAAACTGAAAATAATCAGCCAGCTAGTTTAAAACAAGAGCGTGCAGTGTCACAGAAGCCAAATAAAGACTATGGTTCAACGCAGGAGTGGTCAACAGAGTTGAATGGTTCTGAGAGCTCAGGGCAGGAAAAAATATCCTTGAGATTGAAAAAAGGATTGTTTTGGTCCTGACCAGAGCAATTTCCAAGGACTATATGGAGCAGACACTTTAAAGATGGCAGTACTTGGAGAATCAAGTGGAAGAGGAGAAAGAGAAATAATAATTGGATACAACTTTTAAAAACAAGCTCTTCTTGTTTCATTTGATTCTCTTCCATGACCCTTATGTACCCCAGGCTTTTCTAGACTAGATTATCTTATAAACCATAAAACAACCAGCCCCATTTTTTTTTTTTTTTTTTTTTTTTTTTAAAGATTTTATTTATTTATTTGAGAGAGAGAATGAGAGAGAGAGCAGGAGAGGGAGGAGGGTCAGAGGGAGAAGCAGACTCCCTGCCGAGCAGGGAGCCCGATGCGGGACTCGATCCCGGGACTCCAGGATCATGACCTGAGCCGAAGGCAGTCGCTTAACCAACTGAGCCACCCAGGCGCCCAACCAGCCCCATTTTTTTCACGCTCCCTCTCTTCTTTTGCACTTTCCCCCTCTTCCTGGAACACCTTTTTCTCACCTGTGAAGCAATCCCTTGTTTCTCCAAATGTAAGTGCTGTCCCCTAACTCTTTTTATCATACCTCAGCAAAACAATTTTGAAACACTGAGGGTTTTGGAGATATACTATGGTGGTAAAGTGGAAAGATTTTCTGAATTATACTTGGATTAATTCTGGTGTGTTTCACTAACTTGATCTTCAATAATGGACAAATTAATTTACTTCTCTGCAGTCAATTGTAAATTGGTGATTATAATAACAAACTCAGAGTGCCATAGAGAGTTATAAAAGAAATAACAAATTTAAAGGTCTTAGCAATGTTTGATACAAAGTATTTTCTGATTTAATGCTAGTTTTCATCCCCATAAATTTTCTTAACACTCTAGATGAAATTCCTTGTACATTTTGAAGTAGTTAGTTTTCATCATAACCATTTAAGATTAGTACTAGTTTGAGTCTGGGAGGGAAACAGGGGTACTTGACAAAACTAGATCAGCTCACTAGCTGCAAAAAGCAAGGATACTTAAATGCTGTGATTGAGTCATTTGGTCAAGTCATTCACCATCAATTTTAGGTAGATAGTATAGGATAATATGCATTTAATTAGCTATTGCTGAGTCAGATGGGTAGAATATGGAAATAGAGAACATAGGCAGGCAATACTTTGAAATCTATATATCTGGGAGCAATATCCACATACAATACCAACCAATCCTTCTGAATGAGTTTTAAAGGAAGAACTTTAGTCCCTCATAGAAATATCCGTAAGACTCACACTGGACTGGGATGATTCTAGGCACATTACCCGATTTTAATACTTGTCACATTGTAGTGTAATGGCTTGGATGGATCTTGTTTATGGTACTATATGTTATTTTTTGTATCTCTAACTCCCAGCATTTATATTTCAGAGTAGAAAACTGATCTCTGTTTGTTGAATTGATAATTGAAAGGATACTTGGAAATTACCACTAAAGAAGAGGCTTGTTTCTTATTTTGGATAAAAGTTGGTAGGTGGAAATGAAATCCTTAACTGAAAGACTGTGAGCCATTCCAATGTCTAGAATAGAGGCCAAATAATTAGCTCTAGAATAATGTATCTAGGTCAGAATGATAGAAACTTGGTTCAGGTCAATATAGGGTTACTTTATTTTGCTCACTTAATCTAAACTTATTTTAGGATAGACAGAAAGAGGATGAGATTTATTCTATTTAATTCCAGATAAATATGAAACTTAGGGAATAAATGTCACTGAGGAGATCAGTGACATTATTCATGTAGGAAGCTAGAGATGTCAGCTAATGTGTAACTAAGGTGTTGGGGGAGGGATTGATGTATATATAACTATTTCAAAATCCACTCAACTGCTGTTATTTATTAATTAGTTTAAGCTAGTTATGTGTGGTAACAGACTAAGAAACCTCAAATCTCAGAGACCTAAAACACATTTCAAATCTTAGTGGCCTAAAATAACCAAGGTTTATTTCTTCCTCATGTTTCGTGCCCATCATGGATCTGCGTATATTAATCAGGGTTCTCCAAGAAACAGAACCAGTAGGATTTAGATAGACAAATAGATCAATAAATCAATAGATAGAGTGATAGATAACTTATTATATGAATTGGATCACACAATTATGGAGATTAAGAAGTCTCATGATCTGCTATCTGCAAGGTAAAGAACCAGGAAAGCTCCTGGTATAATTTAGGTTGAGTGCAGAAGTCTGAGAATTGGAATGTTGTGGGGAGGGCAATGGTGTAAGTCCTGGTCTGAGTTCAAAAGCAGGATGGGCAGAAGATGGATATCCCAGCTCAAGCAGAGAGTGAATTTGCCCTTCCTCCTTCTTTTTGTTCTATTGATGACGTCAGTAAATTGGGTGATGCCCTTGCACATAGGTAAGGGAGATCTTTGCTGATTCTACCAATTCAAATGCTAATCTCTTCTGGAAACACCTACACACACACACACACACACACACACACACACACACAGAGAGAGAGAGAGAAATAATGTTTTACCAACTATCGGGGCATCCCTTACTCCGGTTAAGCCGACACATAAAATCAACCATTTCAGTCAGCAAACGCTTCTCAGTTCATAGTTGTCCCTTAGGAATCCAGGCTAACTGAGCAGTCACTTATCTCAGATATTGCCAATTTCTTTGACAGAGAAAAGGGAGCTATGCTGGATCTTGCTAAATTCTTGGCCCAGAAGTGATACGTGTCATTTCTACTCATAATCCTTTGTACAGAAGTGGGCACATGGCTCCATTCAACCATTGGAGACCACAAAATGTGATTCAGACACATTCACAGGAGGGAAGTTGGGATTATGCAGTGAACAGCATTAATGAATACAAAAGAAGTATATTGTAAAATCCTAATCTGTTACATAGACTGTTTTCAAGTTTCTTTTTTGACAGTGTTGTTTGTTTAAATTCAAATAATTTCCATATAATATTAATAAACAACAGAAATAGACATTAATAGAATGAGACTTCAAGAAAAGTAACGTATATATACCTCTCCGTTTGGTCCCTAGCATATTTCCTCCCAGGCAATGCTAGTACCATTCTTGGGAACGAACTAAGACAGCTGCTTTGGCTCATATGCTCTGGAAGGATCTTATATATCGGGAAGTCTAAAAAGAACAAGTAAAATCAGGAGTAATTGTTCATTTCACCAAACTCTTTACTTCTCTTGCAGGATTCATCACTTTTTACATGTGGCATTTTACTGATTTTTACCTGTGATATTTTATATATGATTCTAATATTTTTGATTTCTATCTTAATTATATCTTATAATTTTAGTTATGGCATTATTAATTTACATACTATTTAATACATAATATAGTTATATACTACACACACATACACACAGATGCTAGACCTTAAGATCTAGATCCTTTTCCATTATTTCTCATTGTTGTGCCTAATGTCTAGGAAGTAGATGTTTGGGTAAAATTACTTCTCCATCTGGCCAAATATATACATTATCGACACTCCTAACAGTATATTTCCTAACAGTAAATTATAATCTTTCTGAACTGGAGACTTATAGCCATATTCTCACTATCTTTGTACAATCCGCTCTCAAAGAACAATAGAACGTCTGTTGCTGTGTGTTCTCCTTTTGAAATTTGAAAAGATAATTATTTGGACACTCCTAAAATATTCAGAGGTTTAAATAAAGTACTGAAGGAAGCTAATCCAATAACGTACAGATTCTAAGAGACAATTATAAATTTTGAAAATGGTGAAATGCAAATAGTTTGTTGTAAAAGTTTTATAAGTCTAACTCCCATGCCATATTAGTTTTCATGTATTTGCATGACACTTTAAATCCAACAATAAACATTAAACATTTCCATCATAAATTCTTTATCAGCATGCATTTGATTCATTGTTTCGCAACACAGAACTCTAGAGTTCACACTGCTTTACTCTCTTTCTCATATGTAATACTAACATTGGCCAATAGATGCCCTAAGAGATCTCTTAAACACAGAAACTCAAAGAATTAAAATCATGTATTTGAGAATCAGTGCTCCTTATGCTTTGTTTTCATAGTTCAGTTTTCATTACACTTGTAAAATGGTACAATATTTTTAGATCCTAGAGTTTTAAGATGACCAAATTCCAAATTACCTGCCCCAAACACTGATTATTAAAATAATAGAGGAAAGAAAAGGAAACTATTCCAGAATTGCTTTTAAAACTACAGTGAAGGCAGTGATACATCTGATCCACTTAGATTAATGACTTCTCATTTCAATAAATACAGCCGGCATTATAGTGTGCAACTATAAGTCTCAGGTTAATTTAATCAAAGAAGATTAGGTTGAGTTGTAAAGCATTTGCTCAGATGAATTAGCTGATACATTTGGATTTTTCAGATTTTACTACAATTTCCATTATTTTCTATGACATAGCTATTAGCCAAGTGTGCATTTGAGTCGATTAATGGAAAGTATTTTAATTATAGTTCTCTACATCTAGATTTTTTTTAAAGATTTTATTTATTTATTTGAGAGAGAGAGAATGAGATACAGAGAGCATGAGAGGGAGGAGGGCCAGAGGGAGAAGCAGGCTCCCCGCCGAGCAGGGAGCCCGATGCGGGACTCGATCCCGGGACTCCAGGATCATGACCTGAGCCGAAGGCAGTCGCTTAACCGACTGAGCCACCCAGGTGCCCCACTGGTCCTCCCTTTTATGGAGCAACATATTTTGGCCCCATCCTTATGAGCCTGAGAATTCTGTGCATGGACATATTGGTAGATGACAGTTCTTATACAAGTTATTCCCATTGTTTTCAGACTAGGACAGAAAAAATATTCCTTACCAAGCCAAAACAAGAAAGGCAAAATACAGCTCTGGGGGAAATTCATAGTGGTATCACTTGGAAGTCGGAGAGAGTATGTCTAAAAAGAGCTATTAGATGAGGAATATAAAAGTACATGAAAACTGGAAAACTAGATAACATAAACATGAATCTAGTAAATCTATTATTTTTCATTTACCTTGATATGCTTATGTAAAAAGGCAGCTTTATTTTTTCCCCTTCAACATAGAACATAAAACTTATCAAGTTAAGGATCCATGTTTATCATAAGAAAAATATTAGGTTTACAGGTCTTTCTACACTTGACAGACATAGTACATACCATTAATTGTAGTCTACAGTGGTCCTTCGAATGGCCCATAAGTACTTAATTCTGAATTCAAATTCAGAATTTGATTTGACCTAAGTTATTAATGATAATTATTGATGATAGTAAGCCCCAGATTACTGATGATAATGAACAAATCTAGTCCTTAAAATCCAACCTAGATTGTTCTATTAAATGTTGTAGATTTTAGCTTTCGAGTTAAGCAGCATTTCTTGAAAAACGTTCTATTCTTCCTCTCTTTAATAGTACCTCAATACAGATTAACATCGACCAATTTTTTGAACCTATAAATTTTGTTCATATTATATATTTGCCAAGATTCTTGTGGAATTGGAAAATCCCATTTACATAGTGGGAATTAAAGAGTTCATATGTGCGTTGATGTGAGAATTTGAGTTATAGAATAAAGAGTTATATCCAAGTTTTAGCACGGTATTTCTGAAAAGTGACCTCAACCCTTTATGAAATGTACCATTTTGATGGTAAGCTCATGATTAAAAATTATAAAATAGTCTTAGTGTGTTTTCCTGTGTGTTAAATACTAATAAGAAAAGAACCAACTTTCATACTACTCATCATAAATGTAACAATCTCTTATGTGAAACCAACACAGTGCCTGCACTATAATAGACAATGGAGACAAAAAATAAATATCTGAATTTGCAACATATACTGAAATTCTTAAAAATTAAGCTAACATAATCTCATGAAAGCATGTAGTTGATTGCAAATACCACTTAGGTCAAAAATGTGTGTGTGTGTGTGTATGTGTGTGTGTGTGTGTGTGTTTAACCCAATAGTGTTCTTCAGTCTGTAACTTTATATATTAGAATTGAGGTTTTGATTCTTATATCTTAAAGCTTATGTACATATTTTAAAGAAAATATATTTGAAAATCCTCTTCAGTGCATGTCCCCCCATATTCACATAAAGGGCATTTAAGATGAAAATTCTGGGGCGCCTGGGTGGCTCAGTTGGTTAAACGACTGCCTTCGGCTCAGGTCATGATCCTGGAGTCCCTGGATCGAGTCCCGCATCGGGCTCCCTGCTCGGCAGGGAGCCTGCTTCTGCCTCTAACCCTCCCCCCTCTCATGTGCTCTCTCTCTCTCATTCTCTCTGTCTCAAATAAATAAATAAAATCTTTAAAAAAAAAGATGAAAATTCTGCATTAGCTAAGATGCATAGATATAAACACATTGTATCAACACTCCATTCAGTAATACAATTCTTTATTTAAATATCCTATAATACAACAGACAGATCACTAAGAAACATTTTATTAATAGAATGTTAAAATAAAAGATAGGTAGAGAGAAAAGGTCATAAGACAGTAAAGCTTAGAAAGAAGTAAGGGGAAGGAAGAAAAACAATAGTAGAAGTCAGGGAAGAAAAATATATTTTCAAGTGTCAAATATTCAAGTAATGTTGCAAAACACTGCATATCTGGCATTTGGAATTGATATTAAAAAGTAAAAACCAAGAGCATATGTTAATTTTCAGGAATTATTTTTTCCTAAGAACTAATTGTTAAGTGCAGGTTTCATGCTTTAAAAACACTATGTGCATATAATGTATCAGGAGAAAGCACAATCATATTGGAAGCTCACATTGCAAGAGAGTTGAAATCTCTAAGATAGATACATTTTGTGCTTATATTATAATTTTATGACTCTTTTTAATTAAGGAAGTCTTGGTCATTTGTGGTTCTGATTTTTTTCCCTGGCCTTGCTTTATTTTGATCCCCCAAAATTAAGAGTGAAAATTATTTAGCATAAAGTAGTGAATAGTGGCTTTTCAAAATAAGCACGTTCCTAATTCACAGCAAACCTTCTTAAAATTGATGCAAAAAGAGAAATTAACAAGGCATACACTGTTATTATCTTTAGAGTATTTATATTTCTAATGTACTACAAATACATTAGAATAATTATAATTTGAAAAGGAGCTTGTAAAATTTGATGACACCACAGGAGTCTAAAAATAGAGAACGAAAAAGCAATATGATTAAAAGGTAAATCTTTCATACAAGTATGAATACACACTCACAGGGCAACAACACAATGAGCTTCATAATTTCTGTGTATTACATTTTAATATGTTCATGTAAATTACCTAAATTAAAATCCCTAAGTACATGTTGGTCATTCAGCTTTAAAGATATTTTCCTTGTTCATATTTACTTAATATTTTAGTCATTTTTCCCATGACAATTTACAACTAAAAATCCATCTAATGACTTTTTGCATGCATTACATTTTATTGTTGCTTTACAATTACTTTAAATATCCTGAACAGTAATTATATGTATGAGTATATGTGAGGATATTGTAATATTGCTTATATAAAAATAAATGACTACTTTAACAGACCCATTCAGTACTCTCTTAATTTCATTCTGGGTAGGTAAAATTTATTTTTTTGACTTACCTTAACTTCATCCTTTGTCTTAGTCACTCATCTTCTTTGTACACCTCCCAAACTAATTACCCTAAGGTACCATTTTCACAGTCTTAGTAACCAGATGCCAATTTATCCCACCTAAGGGGAAGGTTCTTAAGATCTTGAATCCTATCACAATATCACTATAATATAGAAATTTATAAAGTTTTAAAATTCTACTGTAGAATCACAGGATGACAGATATATAAGGAAATTTAGAGATAATTTAGTACAATAAAGTCCTCAAATTTTACAAATGATGAGTGTGATGTAGCAGTTTAAATAACTTGATCTTGGTCACACAACTAATTTAGGACAGAACAAAACCTAGAATCTCTTAGGAGTGTTCAGTCCTCCCAGTTCTATTTCTTTCTTTCTTTCTTTCTTTTTTTTTTCCTCCTCTCTCTCTCCCCCCAACCCCTCTGGACACAGTGAGAAAATGGTTTCTTTCTTTCTTTCTTTCTTTCTTTCTTTCTTTCTTTCTTTCTTTCTTTCTTT